>NW_006800045.1:1625905-1631668 GCF_000485575.1 Poecilia formosa | reverse complement strand
TATTGTTTCCATTTAAACGTTTAATAGTAAAGCATTTTAAGGAGTTGCTTTTAAGACTGTTTCTAAAATTCAACTTGATCAAAATCTTAATTTTCACTTTTGTCTTTTTCTGATAAAAACAGGTTCCTGAAGGTCATTTTTCTCACTGCACAAAAATACTGTGCGTTATCTAGATCACTGAGCTGCCAGCTTAATTTTAATTAATTTGGCAAAATATTCCCTTTTCTTTTGGAACAACACAAAAATAATAAAATATTTGATTAAATTAAATACAATACAAAATTTGTCAACTTTTCTTGAGCTCTGGGTTTTAATAGCAATCCTTGGGAAGTAAATTAAAGATGCTTGGACATGGTCGGTGTCTTTGAATCCAACTTTCATGGTGCAATGTGGCAAAATTAGATCAAAAAAGTGAACAAATTACATTTGAGCCATGATTTATTTTTTAAAGTAACTTAGTGAGCTGCAACAAATAACAAGGGATGTTGCCAGGATACCATCAGACTTAATTAGATATAAACAGATACTTTGGTAATATATATTACTATCATATTTAGAGAAAAGGCATGTTGTTAAAAAAGAAAGTGTGTAGGAGTGATGGGTTTTATATTACTCTTGCTTTTAGAAGCCTATCAGGCTGTTTACATTTACTTTTATCATTATATTTATAGTTCTTGATATTAAAAATTAAGAATAATGAAACAGAGAGTTCAGAAAGTTTGTGTTTTGGTCAAATACACTGAAACATTTATGTTTATTCTTTGTTTCACATTAGAGATTTATTAGAAAGGAAATAAACAAAAAGACATTAGTTTTGTTACTTAAGAATCTGCGTTCTTATCGAAGCTAAAACTTCATCAATTAAGAACTTTATTATAAATTCTCCCTGAAATTATTGTAATAAACAATAATATTTTATTTTAATACACTTTTCAGCTAATATAATGATAATTATGCAAGTTTCCCTTCTGAAAGACGACTAAACTTTAATTTTGTACAGAACACGCCACACTGCAACTGGAAGACATTTTAAATAAACATAATAAAACACAACAACCAAAAACAAGAAGAAACAACAAGAATAGAAAGGAAATAAAAACCATAAATAACTGAAACGGTAAGCAAAATGGATTTTGAAGTGCCTGTAAACTAAATTTTCCTTCAAAAAAAATGATTGGTGGCATCAACCAACTCCTCCCTCATTTTTTGTTGAGTAACTTGTGGTTGCCTAGCAACACCTTGTTGAGTATTGCCCAACAGCAGTGGCTCAAAGCTGCACAAAATTAAACAACAATGGTGTGGAGAGAAAACCGTGGATAAAACTAGCTTTGCAGTATTTCAGATATTTTAAACAAAAACCAAATAACATCAACAAAAATGAAACGCCTACATCGTAACGTCTGTTTTCCTTTTTATTGCTTCAAGGATGATGAGTTACCACTTTAAAACGTAGTTTTCATGTGACGTCACACGTCCGTGAACGTTGTTGCTGACCGCCGTCTTGGCAGGTAGTTGCTATGGCAACAATAAATAAGCCAGAAGCTCCGAACTGGCACTCATTTGTTCCTGTCTAACTTATACGTTTTTGAGTCTTTTGCCCACCTCTGTGTAATATTAGGATAAATATCAGTAATATTTACTGTAGTATTTACTGCGGAACTACCAAAATTAGCTTAGCTAATGTAGCTTCTAGCTGCTAGCTAAGATGGACATGTAGCCTACTTGTATGTTGCTACATGTACTCTCTCTGCCAGTCACCAGAACCTTATTTACGTTTAGTGTTTGTACATCCTTTAGAAATCCATTTAAACATTGATTGGATGCGTCCATAGATTTCAGGCCATGATGTTCCTTCCATGTTGTTTGCACTCTTTGGGTGCGTTCACACTGCAGCCTGAAGTGACTCAATTCCGATTTTTTGGCAATTCCGATTTTTTTGCCGGGGCAGTTCACACTGACAGTAAATGCGACCTGTATGTGTTCTGCAGTGTGAAGGGGCAAACGACCTGAAAGTGTCCCGCATGCGCAGTAGAGGGCGCAATAGCGTCAGCGTTCTCAGTGTTCTGCCAACCGCCATAAAAAGAAGAAGTGCTCAGTATTTGCGGAAGTAAACATGGAGGCTAACGGTGGAGCTTAGCTTACATATTTGAAGTTGTTGCCCGGCCGGAGCAACAGATTAACAACTTAATCCTCATATAATCCGTCATGGTTGTTGTTTTTCTTCCCACTTGTGCTTATCAGGACGCAGAATAGTGAGATTTGTTGAGAAACTGACGTTCAGTTCGGATGAATGTGACCTGGACGTTAGGTCGCATTTGAATTGGATACGTATCGGATATGGGTCAGATTCGAAAAAGAATCCGACCTGTGCTGTTCACACTGCCATGAAAAGATCGGATACAGGTCGCATTACGTCAAAAAAATCGGAATTGAGTCACTTCAGGCTGCAGTGTGAACGCACCCTTTTTATTCACCAGACAGGTAACTGTCATAGTATGACACCGGAGGCAGCTTGTCCACATTGTCTGACATGTTCCCATTCTCCGTCATACAGGTCGATCCCGACAGCAGCCGTTTTGGTCATGTGTCCACATGTTTTCTTTTTGTTGGTCTGCTATGTATTGCGCTGCGCTTGCCTACCAAGATGGCGTGGATCGCTTCCGGTTCAGACTTGTGGGATCTATGTATTACCTAAATTTACTGAGTAAAAATAATTTCCTCACAGGAGTGAAATGTTCTGCATTTTGTTGGCTGGTTTTTTTTCACGGCAGAATGAGCAGCAGAAAGAGTCCAGCAGAAGACAAAGTGTTGGACGCCTCCTGTGGCTTTTACAAGCGAGGCCCCTTCAGTGGCGTGAACCGCCGGCCTGACCAGGTTCCCCTCGTCCTTCAGCGTGCTGCTGAGTGTGTGTGGCGCCGCGTCCATCCAGAGGTGTGTGTGATGCAGCCGGAGCTGTGACAGGGAGGAGAGTGGGAGGATGTTTCTGTCAGGAGTTCACCGTGGTGTGTGTGTGTGTGTGTGTGTGTGTGTGTGTGTGTTGACCGCAGTTGAAAGCTGTCAAAGGGAGACATGTTGAGGTGAGGAGAGGTCCCGGTGGTGTTTCTGTGTGTGTGTTAGTATGGAAGTGGTTCAGTGGTTGCTGGGCTGTGTTCAGACTCTGTTCCACCCGACCACCCTTGTCCAGACCAGCTGTCAATCAGTTTGCGCAATTCCCCCTCCGGCTGACCACTTCACAGCCCAAACACAAACAAAAAACACTTACACCAACAAATATTTAAACCTTCTCCAAAAAAAAGTGTTTTAGAAACTGCAGTTGGTGTGGCTGAGTATTACATATCATTAAGGCCACGCTAAGAACAAATGATTAAATAAATTACGTGAATAAAGTCATTAAATTACAAAAATAAAGTTGTACGAGAATGAAGTCATAATTATACAAGAAATAGTCACAGCATAATGAGAATAGAGGAAAAACATTAGGAGAATTTCTCATAGTTTTACGAGAATAAAACTGTGATATTTAAACTTATCCATGGCATTATTACAACTTTACTGTTGTATGATTTTATTCTTGTCATATTGTGACTATTTTCATTTTACTAAAATTTTATCCTTGTATTATTTCAATTTTATTCTCTTACAGTGTTATTCTCTTAATACTGTAATAAAACTTTAATAATTTTCCTGATTTAATTACATTTTTTCCGTAGCATGGCCCTGTCGTATTCTAGTTGGCAATCTGAAACAGTATTTCTCTCTGTGCTACAAATGGAAAAACTGAAAAACCCACAACATGTTTATAAACAGTTTGAGGTAGAAATGCCTAAAACATCTGCATGAATATTGTTAGTCGTTTTTAACACATCTGGATCGGGCTAATAAGTAAAACCTCCCATTTTGTTGCCATGTTGTGTTTGTTTATGTGACGATAAAAACGGTGCAGGATTATAACTGAGAGAGAAGTAATGTCATGCTGCTGTTAACAAGAGGAGGAAAATACACTATGTTGGTTATCGGCCACAACAGCAATAATAATATCTATATCAACCTTTATTTCCACATCTTTAGACGCAGTAAAGAGTCAAATAGAAGCACAAAATCATGCACAATGTGTATTTTACATAATTGGTCCCCTTTAAGCTGCTTAGTGAGTATGAAATAGATAAATGCAAATAAAATGGTGACAAAAACATAGTTTCAGTATAGATCCACTCAGTCTAAAGAAGGTTTTAACGAGTCTAGTGACACACACACAGGTCTTTGCTGGAGTGTGTGGCCAATTAGCATATTTGACTGGGAGACTCATTAATCACAGTCTTCATTCTGGCCCCTGGCCGGCATTACAGATAAAGGTGCTCTCGCTTGTCAATATTATGGCTCCATCTTGTCTTGTATTTCTTAGATCCAACTACAGCTAAAAGACAGCCCTGAAAAGGAGGAAAGATTGAAGGTCCTGAAAAAAAAAGGCGTTTTTTTTAATACGTTTCTACGGGTTGCTGAGAAATACTGAGTTTGAGTTTTAGAGGCATTGAAAGATCCAAGATGGCTTCCTTCTGTCCAGTCATTAGATTTTTTCTTCAATGTTTGAATCAGTCAGGTAACCAATGATTAAAAGCATCCAAGGTGATGTCTGCCGGCATTAAGGGAATTTTAAACGAAACACGGAGAGCAGAGATCTTTTTTTTCTACATATATCAATATTTATGATGACGGAGGAGATTTCTTTCTGGGTTGAATCCTGATTTAAGTAGCTGCTGACTTTACTTCCCCTCAAACATCCTTAACACAAACGATCACGTCTTTACAGAAGAGGATTAGAGCCACTGGAAAGGAAATAATTCTAGCTTTTTTTCCTCTTAATTCTTTCTTCAGTCTTAGAATCAGAATTGTTTAAATTATTTATACACCGGTAGATAAATTTAGTCTTAAAACTTAAATCTACCACATTTGGGACAGGCTTTCAGTGTGGATGCTGTGCAGGTTTCCAAATCCTATAACATGCAAGAAATACACTAGTTATGTGATTATTTGTATATGCAAACAACATAATTGATGTGCATGTAAGAATGTTTGGTTATTTATTTATATTTTCTACACAGATTTAGAATTTTGAGGAAAAAGTCATTTTTTTTTCCCTTTTTCATACTTTTTTACAAAACCAGGAACATTTCACAACCTCTTTGCCTTCTGTGCTGAAGTCAAAATTTTAGCCTGCCTTCAGCTGCAGGTTGTTTTGTTTTTCCAAGGTCACTGACAGGTTAGCTGGACTCTGAGAGGAGTAAAGATACAACAATCTAATGTTTTCAGGTTGAAATAGGGCAACGGCGGGCTCCAGGGAGAATAAACACACACCAACACACTCTGAGAGACACAGCAACATACCCACATATGAAATCAGGGCAGTGATGAAGAGGAGAGGGGCTGGATGGGCGTTGGGGGGCTTCTTCACCTGTCCAAAGCTATAAATACACACAGACACAATCACACACCCTGGAGCTCTTCGATATGCATGTCCTTGTTCTGCGGTCGGGCTGAGAGGCTGACCTGGTTTTAACAACATGACCTCAGGTGTTACAAACGTACCAAACACAATGGCTGCCAAACAACGAACCTGCAGGTTAACTCAAATACGGGCGTCCATTGTAGATGTTTGAATGATTTACAGGGGTTTTTTCCTGCCGATTCCGATTCCGATCACCCATGAGGGCCGATCACCAATACCGATCCCGATCACATTATTTTTTTTATTTTTTTTATTTTTTT
>NW_006800045.1:1623256-1625385 GCF_000485575.1 Poecilia formosa | reverse complement strand
CTGCTTAAAGCTGCAGCATCTAACTTAAAAAAATACAGTTTACATACGTATTAAAACTTTAGTTGTCCTACCATGAGACAGATAATCTCTGAATCTCCTCCCTGATCTGCATAATTACTCCGCTCAGTCAGAAACAGCCAATCAGAACTAGCAGTAATCAGCTAGCCGCCATGCTAACATGAAGTTTTCATTCAGTAAATCTGGATTGTTTATTGTAATGGATCCTGTTTTTGCCTTTGAATGTAAAGTTTTATTCTTGAATTTTTTGGCAATGTTGAGAGGTTTAATTTTGGCTCTTTGCATTATTTAGCCTCTTCAGAGCCTTCATATGTTATCAGTCTGTTAAAGATAGTATTATCAATAGCAGTACAATTTGCACAATGCCTGTTTTGTTTTTTTCTTGGAAAAAGTTATTAAAAACAAGTTTTTGTCTAAATTAAGGTGAATTAATGGTTCCTTTTTCCACAGAATGTAACCGGTAGTGCTTATGATAAAAAAAAAATAAAATAATTATGTGATCGGGATTGGTATCGGTGATCGGCCCTCATGGGTGATCGGAATCGGAATCGGCAGGAAAAAACCTGATCAGCACATCTCTAGTTTTAACAATACAATACGGGGTAATTTTCCATTTAAAGAAATTCTGCCACATGATTGAATAAAAGGCCTGTTGCAATAAACAATAAGTCAATTAATCACTTTTTTAAATTACAGCAGACTCAATAATTTCCATTTGCATGATTTATTATTTTTCTCTTTTCTCTCTTTCTACCAAACACCAGACGGTAAAACTCTTCACTCTGGTACTTTGGTCTTTACTAGTCATTTTTGTGAAGAACCATTTTGTTTACAGAGACTTCATGTTTAGTTTTAGTTGTTTTATTTATTTTGAAAATATTCCAAATGTTTTCCAGTTCCAGTGTTAAATGTTTATTAGATATTAAAGTTTATTGATCTTTATTGATCAGAATGTGTTCTTGCATTATTATGCAATCATTACCATTAAATAACTTGAAAATGGTCTCAAAACAACAATATTATTGTTTATTGGAACAACTTCTGAGACACTTTATCATCTTTACTGTCATTATTAAACATGACCACAAAATGTAACCCAGCTGGTTTTAAACGTATCTTTAATTCAAGTGTTAGAAAAACATTTTTGATATTTATTTGTGCATTCACAGATATATGCTTCTACAAAAAAGGTACACTAAATAATTAAGTCTTCCTGATTTAAATAAGCATATATATTTTATGAAACAGATTTATTTTTTCAGTGAAAGCACTACAAGAAGTAATTTGTTCCTCAGGCTGTCAGAATCACACATTACCATGTTAGCTGTACTGTTTTATATATTTTCTGCCTTGCAGCTCTGGAAAAGATGCCTTCAACCTTGAAAATCACTGAGATAAACAATCTTGGCTCATTCTGCCCATAAATTCTCTAATAGAGATCAATCTTCGCCTTGGAGGAGAAAAACAATAAATTTGGACTTTTTACATCTCCCTGAGGATCGGTAATCAATACATGAGAGTGTGTGTGCGGTTGTGAGTGTGTGTGAAGCTCATCTGTTTTTGATTAAGTAGTAAGCTGACCTTAAACTGTTTGAACTCCAGTAATTGTGCTGAAGATTGAAAAATAAAAGTCTGTTTGTACATTATTTATGTGAATGTTTTTACCATTTTGGCCATTTTGATTAGGACACATACTGCACAGCGGTAGAAAATGTCTTTTAAATGGTCACTCCCATTTTAACACCGAGAGAGAGAGAGAGAAAGAGAGGTTGGGTTTTCTCTTTAGAAACCACATTTAACTAAACAAAGATCATCCTGTTTGAATGAGAGCCCTCACTATGCAAAGGGAGACAATGTCTTTAAGATCACAACCTCCATTTTAACAGAGATTATCAAACCTTTTTAACTGGCGCCACTATTCTAACAAAGGTTACCTTTCCATTTATAGGAGCCATTAATTAAAAAGAGACCAGACCTAATCAGTTAGAAACCCACTTAACTTGGGAGATCAGGCCTTTTCAAGGAAAGCCCCATTGATCGAAGGGAGCCTGGGCCTTTTCAAATCGAGCCCCAATAATCGAAGGGAGACTGGGCCTTTTCAAATCGAGCCC
>NW_006800045.1:1610237-1622357 GCF_000485575.1 Poecilia formosa | reverse complement strand
TCACGGCGAGCCCCATTAACCGAAGGGAGTCTGGGCCTTTTCAAATCGAGCCCCATTAATCGAAGGGAGACTGGGCCTTTTCAAATCGAGCCCCATTAATCGAAGGGAGACTGGGCCTTTTCAAATCGAGCCCCATTAATCGAAGGGAGACTGGGCCTTTTCTGATAGATCCATTTGACAAGAAAAGATTGGGCTTATTAAATCAGAAGCATAATTTCACAATGGGAAACCTAATCTTTTTAATTAAAACTAAAATCTTATGACAGAGAGACCTAATATTTTAATTTATGACCTCTTTTGAACTAAAGAAGTGATGATTTAAAAAAAAAAATTAAAACTACCATCCTAACAAAGGAAGACCTTGGATTATAAATCAGAGACATTTCTTTACACTAACTTAACCTGTCAATAGAAATTGTATTCATTTGATAAACCCAGTATTTGTTCACCTCTGTGTTTGCTGAAACCTAACGTCCGACATAATAAAATTAAGACAACAAAAAACTTGCATCTCGTATTTCTGTTTAAATTCCACCCACTGCGTAGATGAAGACAGAAAATGAAGAGAGCTTAAATCTTTCACAGTTCAGCGGGTGATTTTGAGGATTTCTGAGATTGTACATGCAACCATACATATTTAACTCCCCTGAACCCATGCTTTATGCAAATTAACGAAAGGTCAATGTGCAGCCCGAATAAATTGTGTGCATGCAGAATCAGGAAAATGATCAAAAGCTTTAGATATTTCAATAATCAAATCTGATCATAATTCAGCAGTCCAGCACTGCTTTGAAAAAAAAAAAAAGAATCATACTAAAAGTACTCTAAATAACCCACATCTGCTAATATTTCACTTTCTGAAATGAAGGCCAAATGCTCCGCGGTGCCCACATCCAGGCTAAGAGGAACCTTTAGTGATGCAGCTAATTTAAATAGAGTATTAAGCTTGGCAGAGGTGTGGAGTGAAGGGCCTCTTCAACCTACACATTTCTGTTCTGAATATTTACAGGGATTAAGCTGGCTTTTTGCTTAAAGGGAAATTATGTATGAGCTGATGTGCTGCGTGTTAGCAGGTCACGCACTTCTGTGGCCTTCTGTGTGTTTGTTGAGTGATGAAATGGTTGAAAACAACTGACTCAGAACATTACAGGTTCAACTCGTGTCTCTAGGTTATTTGGAGTTAGTTTTTACACTATTCAAAGCCAAACATATCACGAATATGTCATCGTAGTTTTCTGTTCAATACATCAAAACTGAATTTACAATCCCAACATAAACAAGTTCCCATTCAATTTTCAAACCTTTTTTAGTTGTGAAAAGTCTTTAATAAATTAGAAATCACAATCTTTTGCATCAATTGGGATGTGATTATGCCATAAAAGTTGCTCTTTGCCTCGTATGTTTTAGTTTTTTAGTCATCTCAAAGCAAATCTAGCGTGTAATTTTGATAGAAAATTACCTTTTTTTGTTTTCAACAAATTTGACTGATCTTCCAAACTTCAATCACTAACAGAGATTGATCAGTGTCCACAGTCACCTAGTGATTACCTTTAAAGGTAAATATCTTGTCTTTAAGCTGCGTAAAGAAGGTAAAGTTTGTCCTGCAGGTTTCAGTCTTAGCCTTCTGTTCACTCCCAAATAGAGAACCATTTAGGATGTTTACCTGATAGTCCGGTAGACTTAGTTTGAACCAAAACTGCAACATTTGTTTCATTTTCAGCTGCTGCAGTTCTCTTTCTCAATGCACCGAGTCAAACCAAATAAACCCTTTGGAAAAACTCTGTTCCCCTCCTCGCCATTGGGGGCGCTACAACTATCAGTCAGTCAAATTTTATTTGTATAGCACATTTCAGCAGCAAGGCATTTCAAAGTGCTTTACATCATTAAAAACAAAAACAGTCATGTGACATTGAATAAACAATCAAAAAATAAAAATAAATAAATAAAATAAAAATTAAAAAACATTAAAACCCGCACCCCTTTTCTAGCACTTTAGCAAGAACCACTGAGGGAAACGACACTATAAAGAAGACACTGAGCACAACTTCCTTCTTCATGAAATGTAAATAGAAATGGAGTTTCCCCCAGTAAACATGCTAAGCCCACTGGTGAGGCCGCTGTCTAGTATTACTAACCAACTGTGTTTTTGTGTTAAAACTATTAAGTTACAAAAATTTGGAGGTGGACAAGCATAATTTGGACATAATAGTGTATGAGGTCAACATACCCATTTCACTTTGTCAACTATAAACCTGCCATAATCTGTCTGCACTGTCACTGTTACTGCTGTATAAAAAAACACTATTTAAAATAAACAAATGATGCTTAGCCTGGTGGGGGAGCAAGTAAAGCCTGGTGGCCCGCCAGGCTTGTAATACGCTGGACTATCATCTGATTTTAGCGGTTGGAGGATTTTTCCTTTGTCTTTAGCTAAAGACCCAAAGCCATTTCTCCCGGTAGTGATAGATTCACGTGTTTGTTTTGGTTACATTTACCCAGAATGCCCTGCACTGTAGCCCACTTCTGTAGTGTTTCAGACGATTTCTATTTCTTTGAAAGTATTTTTGAAAACTCTGATGTTTGCAACAAAAACTTTTTTTATAGCTAGAACATGTGTGCTAGTTTTCAGATGTGTAAAGTGGTTGAATCATTTAATGAAGGCATCTTGGTGGAAATAAACCCTCTTGAGGAAAAGTGTCAGTCAAAGGAAAACCAAAGAGGTTGAAATTACTGGGAAAAATAGGAAGAGATTAGAGAAGAAAAAGGATTTAAATACAGACAAGTGAGATGCATGAAAACAATGAATAAACAGGAAGCTTAAAGACAGCAAGCATCAGAAAAAGTGTGTGAAAGCAAAAGAAGATAGAGATCAAAACAAAGTAAAAAAAGGTCAGTAAAGGACAGTTGGGTGATATGATGTGAGAGGAAAACCTGAGCAGAGGGAAATAAAAAGAGAATGATTCAGAGGTGAAAGATAAAAAGTGATGAGGGGCGGACGGGGAGGTGGTTTGCTCACCCTTGTGGTTTTTCTTGGGGCGAGGTCTGGACCTGCTGCCTCCCCTAATGAGCACCTTAGAGAGCGCGTGGAGTGTGTGTGGAGTGTATTCAGATGTCCTGGAAAAGAGTGTGTGCAGATACTTTTCTTCCTTTCTGCTTGCGTCTGTGTTTACATGCGTTAGAGGTGTGTTTACGCGGCTTCTTCCCAAGGCTCTAATTGTTTTTATGTGGTGGCCTGGGTGCAGCTGGACACAAGAGAGGTATGATGATACACATCATAAAAAGAAAGGTTTGCTGAATACGATTCTTTTAAAAGGTTCTTTTATTTGTTATTTGCTTCATTTTTAGCTTTAAAATGGGGACAGCATAGTGACAACTCTGTGTTTGAATCCTGGTCTTATTATCTAATGAGTTAATCTAAAGTTGACTGATATTATCAATCAAATAATGATTCATTGATAAGCGTCTATTTTCTCTTGTGTCAAGAGGATTGATCATCTTTTCATAAAAAACATTAAATTTTAACATTAGTTTGTATTAAGTACTAAAATAAACAGAAGATTATGGTTTTCTCATATTTAGACACGTCTCGTTTGAATAAGCGATAAAGTGAAGGAGTGCTCCTGCTTGGTTACGTCTTGCTTGTTGCTCCTTGGTCAGCGTTCATAGTTCAGTGTTTACTGTTAGTGCATTGCCTTAATAGCAGTGATTAATGGTGCAGACAGTTGTGGTTTCTGACATGGACAATATGGGCAACCGCCCAGGGCGTTATCTTTTAACACCAACCCTCTGCAATCCTGCAAAATTTAATGGATAATGGATATTTTATTATGTCTATCATTTTAGTGCTCATTTATTTGTGATTTGCTTTGCTTTGTAAAACACAGCAAAATATTAGTTTGTTTAAAATTAAAATAAAAGAGAAAAACAGGTGTGCAGTTCAGGATGAGTAACAATTAGAGCGTGAAGAAGCATTTTCCTTATGGTAATGTAAATAATACCTTTCAGCTGGAAAGAAGCTGCAGTCTGACACTCACTTTGCTTGTTCAGGATTTTTCTCTGTATTGAACCAGAATCAACATGCAGAGTGTTAATGAGATCCAACCTCCTTGTTGTTTTGTTCATGCATGTGTATGCGAACGCCACAGTTAGCAGAACTATGAGGAAAACTACCAAATGCATATTAGTACTCTATAAAGTGTGAGCTACTACTCACACTTTGAATTAAATGTGTGGGTGTGACATATTCTACCTTTAATTGGGCTCTGCTATAGAGGGTCCTCAGAACAACAGAAACAAAGCACTAATATTTCAGAAAGGGAAATTAAATGGATCTGGGTTTTAAAAAAAGCACATTATTTATTAAATACATCTTTCAATTGAGGGTGACTCTTAAAACCACCAGGTAAATATATACATATTTGAGAGCCTGGGCTCATTTTGCTGTTTTACACCAAACAAACTGTTTCGGGAATCTAACGTTGTGTTCACACAGCACGCGTGTGTGTGAACCGCCTCACCCTGATAATTATGATTTTCAGCCATTGTTTACGTCCAGGTTACCAGTGTCTGTCTTCTTCTGGTGCAGAATTATGATGCATCAGTGACATAAAATGCAACATGACCGTTGTGACTGCAGACAGTTTGGAAACTATCGGATTAGTATCAGATTTAGGTCCTTATATGAAAGTGGCACAAATCATTTTATTTTGTAAAAAGACTGGAATTAGGTCACTCAAACTGCAGTGGAAAAGTCGCATTTGCCTGTCGTGTGTTTTCATACCTGGGAGTTCAGTAGACTCGGCTTGATTGGGGACCAAAATTGTTACATTTTTCACATTTTGAGCTGCTGTGGTTTGTTTTCATACTGCACTGTGTCCAACCAACCAAGCTACTTGAAGGAACTGTTCCCCTCCTTGCCTGTGGGGGCGCTGCACAAAGAGCTACTGAAGGAACCGACATGACAACCTCTGACGAAAACATTGAGCGCAACTTCCTTTGTCACAAAATGTAAACACAAATGGAGACGCATCAGATTTTCTCTTTAGTCTTTAGTAAAAGACAATGAACCATTTCTAATGCTAGTGCTAAACTTGCTCGTTTGTTTTGGTTGTATTTACCCAGAATGCCCTGCGCTGTAGTTCACTTCCTGTTTCTGGAGTGATGTCTGGTCTGTTTCCATCCATATATGCATTAGAACCGCACCAGAGTTCACTTCAGCTGGAACGAGACGGAGGTTTGTAGGCAGACTAGAGATTTTTTTTGTCTGCAGTAGAGTTAGCTTGTGCATTCACAAGCAAACAAGACTTTACAGACAAACGAACTGCAGTTTGATTAAAGCAGAATAAACATGGATAGTGTGAATGTAGACTGAGAGAACAGCTTCTCAGTGATGCACTCTGTGATTCCTCCAAATAAAAGCAGCCTTGTTAAACTGTTGACCCAAACCGTGCTTGACGGCATTGAGCTTTCATTTCTGAAAGCATCTACCTGTGTGGACTGAAAAATGTGTTTTAAGGTAGATTAAAAAAGATTTACTGTAGCAGAAAAATAAAGTAACTCCTCTGGCTCACTGCGACTTCTTCCTGTCAGTTGTCATCTCAAACAGAAACTACTTGTGTTCCTCTTAATCTCATACATGTTTACCCTTTAGTCCAGGGAAACGAATTTCACTGACTACAGGGATGCTGCCAGACATTTCTGTGGATTTTAGTCTGACTCTTCTGTGGATTGGCGGCGTTCTTTTGTGAATATGGTGTCATAATGAAGCATGAAGTGTGTCTGTGAACGCCGGAGCGAGCGAATTGTGGCCTTGTTCTTTTCTGCGCTCCTTCATGCAGAACTAAATGTTACGTGGAAGGTCCCCTATCGATTCATGTTGCAGATAATTGAAGTCAGAATGGAGCCTTCAGGACAATACTCTGGGACTTTAGCAGACAGTGATACACACACACACAGGCACACACACACACAGGCACACACACACAGGCACACACACACACATGCACACACACACACACATGCACACACATGCACACACACACACACACATGCACACACACACATGCACACACACACACACACACATGCACACACACACATGCACACACACACACACACACACGCACACACGCACGCACACGCACACAAGCACACACGCGCACGCACACACACACACACACACACACACACACACACACACACACACACACGCGCACGCGTGCACACACATGCACACGTGCACACACACACGCACACAGCTCATCAGATTCGGTCTTTACTTCGTAATAGGAAACCTTTTTACCTGAATGTTGCATTAATGAAATATCGCAGCAAAACATTTAATGCTTTAAAATAAAACTTTAATTCTTGTTAGCAAGAGCCAAATATAGATGAAAATTAAAGAGAAATGTTGAGCAAACAGATCAAACAATCCTTTGGTTAACTCCATGGACTCTTTGACCATAAGAAAATTAACGTATTTTTATTTGCTAAAAACCAAAACCAAAATGGAAGTAAAGTCTTTACAACTGAATGAAAAAAGCAACGACTCAAATTAGAGTCCAAAGACCTTCTTACATAAAAACCTAGATAATTTCTGTCCACCAAATCGTCTTTTTCTGGAGATTATTTTATATCCAAAACAACTCTCCTGTTATTTTGCACTGAAAAAGTCTCTCCATGCTATCCAGGCTTATTGGAGTGGCAATAATAGCGTTTAGTTTCTGTGGCCTTAGGGCAGAGTGTGTGTAAGGATTATGCTGGGGCAGACGGCATATGCTGTTAAATGACTAAATGAAAATGTTTAAAGATCCGGGCCTGTTAGCTGACAGCAGATTTAATACGAGTTAACTAACAGAAACAGGACGAGCGGGGAAGGTTTACACTGATTTTTAGATTTTCTCTGTTCACCTACACTTTGCACTTAAAAACTAGACAATGTGAACTCATTGTTTCTATAAAAAAAAAACAAGATTTAGTTTTAAAAAGTATGTTTTAATATAATCAAATATGTGTTAAGTAAGAAAAACACACAATGGTGTGTCAAGGCCACTGTAGACAGGAAAAAATATTTGTGCCAAAAAATCTCAGAAATTTTTAGATGAATCTCAAAAATTTTTTAGGAAAACCTTAGAAATAGTGAAAATTTTAACTTTTTCAAACTGAAATTTCCAAGTTTTTTCCAGAGGAATTCTCATTTGAGTTTTTTTCTAGCAATTTTTCCATTTCTGTGAATAAACTCAAGTTTTTACTTTTCTCTAGCAAATCTTTAACTTTTCAAATTCAGACATTTACAAGTTTTTCTAGAAAATTTCTGTGTTTAATCAAAAATGTATTTTTTTCTACCAACTTTTTGACATTTGAAGCTCAAATTTACAAGTTTTTATTTTTGTATTTTTTTTTTGACTTTCTAAGATCAGAAATTTACAAGTTTTTCTAGAAAATTCTTTGCTCGAAAATGATCTTAGATGTTTTGGTGGACATTTACTCCAGGTCTTTCTGTCTCTAATGACCCTACTAATATGTTGTCTTAGAAACAGGAGGGCCTGGGAAGGTTTACACAGATCTTTTGATTTTCTCTGTCCATCTCCACTTTGTGCTTAAAAACTGAACAATCAGAATTGATTGTTTCTACATAAGGTAGTAAATAAAAACAAGAATTAGATTAAAAAGTAAGTTACACTTGGGTTTTTGCTTCTCTTTAATCAGAACTTGAGCCCTTCTCAAATTGACCAAACTTGGATCTTGGTATTTCCAAGGATTTTCCGCACTGCAGGAAAGCCACTTGTGCTCGGTTTGCTCCCACATGCAGACACTTGAACACAGATTGGCACTCAGGATCAGTAGATGTTATCTAAGTGAGCAGCAAACAGACTCCTTAAAAACCGGCGGCCTCAGGGAGCCTCCCGCCCGGTTGCAGTCCTGTCGCTCTGTGTTTGCGCCGGCTGACATGAAAACCTCTAATGGTCTCCATTTGTGCCTTGAGGGAGCGCAGAAGTTAGCATGAGAGAGCGAGGATGTTTTTCATGTGGGTATTTTAGGGCTTTGGAGTTATTTTTGTTCCTCTTGTTTCGTTTCGAGTGTTTGTGGATGGGAGCCAGGTTGTTTGCATTGAGTCTGTTTGTGGCGATACAAAGTTAATATGATATGTGTCGTTTCGTAAAACGGCTGATTGGAGTTCAGGCAGAAAATTTAGCTTTAATGCAAGTTTGCCCAGTAGCCTGTTTGCTAATTAAACCTGAATATTCATGAATATATAAGAGACGTTGTATGATTTTAACATGGATTACACTAATGTGATTATCTGCTGCCCTGGACTTGTCTTATTGATCACTACATTTAATTTAATCAGGCTAATTTTACTTGAATTTTACATCATTTGACGGTAACTTCTTGTGTGCTTTGTGTCACCAGTATTTTAATTTACATTTTTTAAGTTTTTTTTTTGTTCCAATTCTTTCTGCAGTTTGTGATCTTAGACTGATTTAAAATATAATTTTTCTTTGTGACTCTGTCTTTCACTCCTTTGTTTTATATGGTAGGTTTTCAGACAAAATTTTACATATTAATTGGACTTTTTTATGTTTTGCTTATTTTTTATCTACATTTAGAGCAGATTTCTATAAAAATGTAAATTTTAAAAAAATAAACCTGATATATTTCCAGAATTAAATCACTAAAACTACAAGTTTAGCATTTTTTCCAGTAAAGGTTTAGTCCATTGTGTATCTTGGTTGTAGTTTCAACTTTTGTTGCCAATCTTTTGTGTATAAAAACATTTGGATTTTGTGTATAAATGTTTGTGAGTGTGACTGAGTGAATGTTGCTCCTGTGGTATAGAGTGTCATAGTTTAGTTTTATAGTTTAGTGTTGTAGTTTCCCCCATTGATTACAGTTTTTATTAATTTCAAGAATCACACGAGTCACATGATCAACAACCAGATGTTGCCACTGCCGTAAAATACAAAGAAGACGACAGGAAGTGGCATGTTTTTAATGACTTGTTGCATGAACAAACTTATTCATGTCTGATTTTAATTCCATTTCTTTGTTAAACGAAACCCTGCAATTGCAAAATTGTGTTTTTCGATTTTAGCGGAATATCGTCCAAGTTTTGCACATATCTAATGGAAACGCAGCTACTCATGTCAATTTTTATTCCTAAAAACTGCTTACCAAATTCAGTTCTCTGTTTTATTTCCTTGTTAATGAACACTGTGGAGAAAATTAAATAAGGAGAAAATCCCTAAATAATCCAATGTTAAATAAAAGTTTACACTGCGGCTCCTTTACAGTAAAAATGGGTCCAAAGTTTTACATTTAGCATCAAATCTTCAGACCATTAACAGTGAAAGGAAAAGGCATTCTGCTCATTAAGCTCTGCTAAAAGGGTTTTTGACAAGAAATAAACTGCATCTCAACAGCAGTCCTTGTTATTTCACTGTTTCCCATTTATTTGTTGACAATAATTACCTTCTCTTAATGGGGAAAAGGGAAGTTTTGCAAAAGACCTTCATTGGCTCGATCAGAGCATGTGAATTTTCACATCTGGGCCTAATTTCCACCATCACTCTGAGTAATTCATTTATGCCGTACACTATAATCAGATACTCTGCATAAAAATGAATAGAGTAATTAATCTCTCTGGTGATGCTGGGCTCTTTTAATGTCAGTAATAACCAAGTGTCTGGTGTATTATGGTTTATGTCACACTGATGGTTTGATACTTAATTGTTAATAATTCTGTTTATGGTGAAAAGGAACCAAAGAAACCTGCAGGCGAAAAAACTTGAACTGTGAACAGAAGATGATCTGTCTGCTCACAAACACGAGCCTTTCTAAGGTAGTCAGTCGGCTGCAGAGACAGCGCTTCAAGTAAACAAGCAAACAAGCAAATGCTCTGACTTTCAAACAAAGATTTACTTCTCCACTGACTCATTCACAGCTGCAGACTATTAGATGCAAACTAAGCTGCATCTTCCCTACATTATGGATTATAGAGCGACAAAGCGCCATTTTCACGGTGAAACGTCTAATGTGTTTCAATTACTGACAACATCTCATGTATTCAAACACGGTTTCCCATTAAAATGACACATTTTATGAGTCATAAAACTTATTTCCTGAGTGACTTTCTGAGGTTGATGAATGTCACACAGGGAACATTTAATCAGAGATTCCTCAGTAACATCTCATAATAATAATAATAATAATAATAATAATAATAAATGTAGCAGAAAAATAAAGTTAATACATTTATATTCAGTATTTATTTGGAAGACATTCAGTTTTGCACATAATTATATTTATTTGAAGTTTTAATCTTTTTCTGTAAAGTGAGAAACATTACATTAAATTTAGGGATTTAGATTTATAGGCTCATTACAAGAATAATTAATACTATGTTTAAAAAAAAAAAGCTTCATGGCAACAATCAAATGAATGAATGAATCCGGTTTTGAGCCGCTGTTAGTTCCCATATGTTGTGATATCAGTTGGTCATTTTTATAATTAGTTGAGATGAAAAGCTTCAGGTTTATAAAACATTACCACATGCTTTCTCAAAGTTACACCTCTGCACACTTCAGCTCCCAGTATTTCCACTGTTGTCATCACAGACATTCACACATACAGCAGATGTTACGTTTCTGTTGCAGAATTGTGTTTTCTGAAGCTGAAAATGTGTGTAATGATGAGAGGAAATGTTGTACAGAAACACAGTTGCCTCACGTTGCCTTTCCTCTCATCATGATTTTAAAATTGCAGATCCGATATTGAATATTGATGGATTACTCACAATCCCCTCTTTCCCTGTTTACAGCTCTGTTCTAATGAGATCACTTTGATTTCTTTTCATTGCTAATGAGATTTCTGAGCAGCGAGGGGGCACTGAAGCCTAATTATCTCAGTATTGATTAATTTATAGTTGCTTTTTTCATAAATTTAAGTAAAACGATGTTATATTAGTTTCCGCCCTTTGCTGGAGGTTGTTTCTGTGAAACAGGCGCAGACAGAAGACAGGTTGGTTTCATTTCAATTCTCAGTTGGTGTGAATGTTGCCTGAAGAGGGAAAATCGAGGTTGCATCAGATTTTCTTATTTTTTTTATCTGCTGTGCTAAAACATGGGAGTTTTAAACACATAGTTGGAAATTTCAAGGGAGTTTAGAGATGCTGCAACAACTTGAGTTTGAAGAATCTGACATTTTTACAACAGAGAAAAATTGGCCAAGTTGGGCCAATTCCCAACAGGATATCTAAAATCCTAAAATGAGAACAATCACATATTTGGTAACAGTTTATGTAAGCTTTATATTGGATATGTACTTTCCTCTAAGTTTATAGTTATTTCTCCTGAAGGCCACGTTTGTTTATTTAGTTCAAAAACGCTCGTTGCAAACTGAATCCATGATGAGTCAAGGTAACGATCTGATGCAATGATAATGCAGTTAAATCCAACATTTTCCCACATTTCAGTTTTCTACAACACATCTTCCTGTTGAAGTTTCGCTAATTGCTATAAATGATTATAAATGATTATTCCGTCCAGCTGAAAGGTGTTGTTTCCACATAATGTTTGGTAGGATTGTTCCTCCATGAGCTGCAGCTGTCAAGGTTATTATGATGCGATTTGTCAAATATATTAATGTTAGAAATACAGCTTACTACTGCCAGATGCTGACAGTTCCTGTTCTAAAGGCAGAAAGTCCCCAGTGCCCTTCAAATATCAGCAGTACAGATCCGCTGCGTGTAATAGATTTATAAATTGACTGGTTAGCTCAGCAGTTTATAACATTGATAGGGCAGCTGGTGCTTTTGCCTCCTTATAAATCCAGATAATTTGTTTTCTACACATTAATAGAGTTTTAATTTGGCTATTTTTGACAAATAGTTACAATGTGGGTCTTGCTTCTTTTTAAGTCCTGGTCTGGAGTCTTTCTGCAGGGAGTTTGGATGAATAAATGGCTACAGACAACAGAAAGTGACAACCAGTGGTGGGCACACGCCCACTAACAGCGCAGATGATCTTTCTATTTGCAATTTAGTTAAAATGTTTTGCCACATTTAGCTTTCCCTAAATCACTTTTTCTGGATAATTTCTAAAGTACTAACTTACTTGTCTG
>NW_006800045.1:1586768-1609621 GCF_000485575.1 Poecilia formosa | reverse complement strand
AAATATAGACATACATACGATATCTACTGGTATTGTATAATATGTACGCTAAGTTATAATGTCAAAATTAAACTGTCAATGTTAAGGTATAATTGGAATTGAGGTGTAGCGCTTTAGCATTAGCTTTAGCGAAATGCTGTGTTGGTGTAGCGCTTTAGCATTAGCAAAGCTAGTATTTACAATTAGTGTCTGGTTACAACCAAATCAAAATCAATACTACCAATTATATTTGATTTTAACTTGATGTATCATTGGCTGCTCCACTTACTTGGGACTTCCTTTAAAATATTTCACTTTACACCACTCAAAAGTAACCTTTTCAACAGTTATGGTGTTTAGAAAATGAAAAGTACAAAAAGCATAATCAGAAAAAGAAAGAAGGGATTAAGAGATATACTTGAGTAAACCAATGAGGTTCTCCCATTTCAGATACTTCAGAGCAAATTAAAATGGTTGTGTGTCAAAGCATATGTCTAATTAGTGTGTTTATGTGCGTGGATGTGGTGCCCTGGGGCTAACGGAGAAAGCTAATGTAGCGGAAAATGCGTCTTAGCTGGGCCATGAAATAATGATGAGCCACTGTGACTTAATCATGTTGACACGTAAAGCTTTCTCTTCTTCATCTTCTCTTCCTTCACTCTTTCTTTCATCCGTCTTTCCCTCTGCTGCCTCTGATAAACTGGCTTGTTTTGGTCCTGCTGAGAAGTTCATTTTCATTATATTGTTAATAATACCCAGTTGGTTGCTAAAGGCTATATGCTATCAAATAAAAAAGTTATACTTATTAATGTTAATTAAATGTACAGAAAAAATATTAGAAAATAGAAGTTTTTGTCAGCATTTAACTTTCTTTTCAACACAGGACAATATAATGATTGAAGGGACATGGTGCAGCAGTCCCTTTTATTTTAAATCTTTAGAAAACTTGAAAACCTTATAATGAATAAATATGTCACAGTTTCACTTGTTTTCAGTTAAATCCCAGCAGCATTGTCGGTAAAAATGAATGAGAATGTAAAACTATGCAGACCGTTCCTGAATTTTGTAGATATTGGTGTCAACATAAATGGTTTTCTTTTTTGTTTTGCCTGGAATACAACCTTGTTTAATTGACCTTTTATACCACAAGTGTAATATTTTAACTCTTCCTTGTGTTTTATTTTAGGTGGCTGCACTTTTGAGGAGTCTTACAGCAGCTGTGGGTACAGCGTGTCTTTAGGAACCAACGGATTCACTTGGGAACAGGTCAACTCCTGGGAAAAACCCACCATGGACCCCGCCCTTCCTACCGGTAGGCTTCATCAGATGTTTCTTATTGGTTGAACAGTTTCCAAGTCAAGAAAACCATCTTTTTTTCTTAGACATCCATAATTTGGTCATAATTACCAATCAAATTAAGTTTGGTCAATAGTTTTTAGATTCAAAGTAGCTTACAGTCTCGTATCAATAAAATGTCAAATTATGAATTTTATGAACAATTAAGATTAATGTTAAATTAATAAATGAGGCATTGATAAGTTATTACATATTAATTAATTCTTAAAGCACATGTTTATCTTTCCTACCCTCTTTACTTTATCTCTGTTTACTTTCCTCAAACCTGGTGCTCTGTTTCTACGCCGCCATCCTTCCTTCTAGTTTATTGATCGTTTTGGATAAAACCATGTGCCAGATGCTTGAACATTAACGAATGTCTTAAAAACTACCAGAACATTGTGTGGTTTGTGTCTCCATGACATTGCTATGTGGCCATATCAAAGACAGATTGAAATAATTGACTGCTTCACATGGCGCTGGACAATAAATCATGTAGCATCCAGTCAATTTTGAAAAGGCCAGAACTGATGGTTAAATGATGATTTATTAAACACATCCATATCATTCATCAACCAACGTAAACGTGAGACAAGAACAAATAATAATTATAGTCATCCATTGTTATGCATAGCTCATTACATTAGTACAATTCACTCCATTAACACAACAATCTGATTTTTCTTTAAACATTTAAAATTATTCAAATATTCTTCAATCTCTGTCAAGGTTAGAATATTCTTCAGATATCCTTCTAACCTTGTTCTGTTATCGACTGAAGCTAAAATTGAGTTGATTTTTAACCTTTTCAGTTTATTGCAGTTAAACTTCATCAGTAAAACTGTGTTCTGTTGCCATAGCTACCTCAGCAAGAAAGTTACCAAAATAAAAGCATATAACCTTAATGGTAGCTACAATAACCATAGGTAACGTCACTCAGTTGACCTTTGCAAATCGTTAACATATTGTGATTAATTTCAATAAACAATACATCTAATAGAATATTCAATCATAATAGGCAGAGAAAAGACTTTAGGCAGTCTCGGCTAGCTCGGCCAGATTGGTGGCATCAACTCACTCACTCACTCACTCACTGGTTACCTAGCAACTCACTGATTCTATGGTTACCTAGCAACGACTTGTTGAGTCATTTGCACAGCAGTTTTAAGGTATTGCTACCGTGACTCATACCTGCTTAGAAACAAAACGACCGCATGGATAAATGTGGATAAATCAGGAGAGGTCTCACTGCCAGAAGGTTTTCAAGATTTTCCGCCTGACATCTGAATGTCCGTAACTGAAATCCGTTCATGTTTGGTGTGATGATAAACAGTCTTATGTCTAAACTGCAAGAACAGCTCAGTTTTAATTCACTTTATAAAAACACGGACTGATCAGGAAAATAAAAATTTGATCACCTCGATCACTCTAGTGGTCCTACAGAGTTGTTGAACATTTCTTTAATATTCACACCACTACATTGTTTGAGCCTGTTGTTTTCTGCATCCAGAGAAAAGTTTTTTCTGAAATCTCTCCGTTTATCTGAATTGGCAGACTCAGTAATTTGACCCCAGCTGGGTTCTTCTCCATTTGTCCAACGCCAAATGGCAATCAGACAGCCCGTCTATCCATCTCGTTTTCTCTCACAGTTTTGCCCTTTTGCCCTCTATATCTCGCCCACAGTCTCACTTTCCAACACTTGTGCTACCCGACACAATCTTCTTCACACCTTTTTCTTATCTTCACGGCTAGATGTCTGCTTTTCTCCCATTTGATTGACACGACTAGGTTTTTTTTAGGTACACAAGCAGCATTTAAAAATCCATGTTAGGGGAGATCATTTTAAAAGTCACCTTATTTTTCCTTTGTAGAGCTGCCAAAGTCATAAATATGTTGTTAAAATCCCACACAGCGTAAATTGGAGGATAATGTGTAAGAAAGAAGTTGGTTCAGTTGGCTCTGTTTAACTTTGTCTTGAACTTAAAATAGAAAGAAAATGGGAAAATTAAAAAGCAAATATGTCAAACTGGATCCAAAGACTCCACAGAGGGAGTCCACATTATTTTTGAGCAGGTAGAAAATGAAAACATTTCTTTATATCAAAGCCTTGAAGACTTGGATTTATTCAACACAAAGATGCTGAGCATCTTTTGACGAGTAGTTGTGTGTTTTATGGAATCACAGTGAAACATTACAGTGGACTCCTGCCTCTTTTTAGCTTACTTCTGTAAAAACTCCAATATATTTGTAAAAAATGTTTCTAATTGTGGATTCTGGAGCTGGTTGGATGGACAATATATCAATATCAAGATGTATATCGGGATAAACATGTGATCAATATCAACAGATCAATAATTTCACTGAACTCTGACAGTCAAACGTAAACAAATGTGGCTATGTACGACTCACTTTGGCTTCACTGGGGTCGCATTTCATCAGTGAGCCATGCACAGAAATTGGGTCCACAACCACTAAAAATAGGGTGTAATATAAAGTCTTCAGAAAATGTTAGAGCTGAAACAATTCCAAGGAAAAATCCTTAAAAGAAATTGTCTTGTAATTGCGTATTGTTCGTTGCTGTTTGGATCTTTCAGAGGGAACAATAGAGGAAGATTGGGAGATGAGAGCAAAAGCAAAAAAGCAAAACAGAAGCGAACGGACTCTAACTACACCCTGTTTTGATACGTTAAAACGTATCAAAACAGCCCAATTTCAACAGGTGCATTTCTGATTCTTACAACTGCTTTACTTGCAGACAAAATCAGTATTTAATTAGGGAGTGAAAGGCAAATGCAGCATCCCAGATCATCACAAACAAACTGTTGAATGAAGACGCGCCTGCAGATGGAAAAATCTGGTGGCTCCAACTTCCTTTAAATATAAATCCTGTTTTAAGTTAGGAAGAAATCATGAGTTGGAGTCCTGTTGGTCATAACCAAAAATGGTTTAGAAGGAAATGACTAAGTGGCTTCTGCTGCTGGACCGACCCGTCACTGTTTGCTCTTTATGTCTCACATTCCTCACAAATGCTGCATTCGGTTGGATGAAACAGAACCAATCAGTACAGTCCAGCTATCGCCAGAAAATCAAAAACTGAAGGTTTAAGAAGAGCAGAGTCAACTATTCATTTAAAGTTTAGTTTGGCATACAAATATGCTTGCTTATGTTGTGTATTTTATGTAATATTTCTTAATTTTTCTAAGTTTCATAACAGTATGTTGGGTTTTTATTGATAGGCCCCGTCAAAGCAGCTCCTATCAGGTACTTTTTGTCTAGTTTCTAGTGCAGATATCTCATTACACTTGGACAAAATAACTTACAAGCCACTTTTTAGGACAATATAGGATCTTGTTTCAGGTAAATAATAATACCTTAATATTGATTTTCAAAAAATGTGTTCCTCTGGCAGATTATTTCACTTATAACAAAACATTTCTCCTATGTTATAAATAAAATAATCTGCCACTGGAGCTAGTACGTTTTCCATCAATGTTAAGGAATTATTGATCTAAAACAAGCTTCTACATGTTTCTGAGAAGTTACTTCTGATTTGTCTTAATTCAAATGTGCTGAGATATTTGCGTTAGAAACTAGTCATAAATATATTTTGTGTTTTTGCCGTGTATTTCCCCCAGTACAAACAGAGGAGCGTTTTGAAAAGCTTCGTCTAATTTATCTTTCTTCTATAGGGAACTTGTTGTTGTTGGCAGATTTTACCCGATTTATTTGCTAGTTGAAGCATAAATATCTCCAAATCTCTTTGTCGTGATCTTTCTCCATTTTAATTCATTCCCCCACCATGTTCTAAGTTATGATGCTCCTCTTTCCATCCTAAATGATCTGTTAGTCAGATCAATTATAGCTCCCATCCATCACCATCATCCTCATCATCTTTCCATCTAATTTTCCTCCCATCAGTGTCTGCAGTTTGTCAGAGCCGCTGCCGTCTTCACTCCCAACACCGCAGTCTTTCACTGAAGGTCTGATCCCATCCAACTGGCTGCTACACCATTCCGTCTCGCTCTCGGTTTTTGCAGGCTCTTGTCAGTTATCCGTCTCATCTATCGGCCCGTGGGTGGCGGCTGTCAGCCACGATAGCCATCGCGGTCTGTGAGTGATCAGCTGCCCGCTGCTCTGACAGCTAAAGATCTGATCAGGGTGGACAGGAGCAAATTATCTGTTAGTTTCGTCTCTCTGTCTCTGAGTGTTGGCCTTTTTTTTTCTCGTTGTTGGAGCTGCGTATATTAAAGTATCAAATCCATTTATCAACACAGCAGAATAACTGCCAAACTTCTTTACACCAATATTCAACTCTCCCTATTCAAAGTTTACAAAATGAAATGAATGAAGCTACACACTTCGACCAACATTACATGTAGATATGCTGCAGTGTTTTGGTTCAGTTAAAAATAAGGCGACACACACACCAACTCTGTCAGATCATATGTAGAGCAGGGATTGAAATTAGCTAATCTACCACCACTGAGTTAGCTTAGTTTATAGCAGCGGTGGCTAATCTGCCACAACAGTCACTTATGAATAATCGCAAAATAAACATCAAGCCTGAAAACATAAAACTGTAACTGACTGAATGTTCTGTTCCATGTGTGGGGAATGTTTTTATGTTTTTGGTGTTGAATCCTGACATATAAAGTGGTGTTGTTGTCAGTTACTATGGCAACGGCTGTGTGCGTAGCATAGCCAGTACAAAGAGTGAGAAAAAGAAGAGTACCAGTGGTTATTTTTCAACGGTTTTTCTGTGTTATTTTCCCTTTGCTGTGCACTAAGTTAATAATACCTGCCTCTCCAGGTTTCATTTTGTTAACAGAAACATGCCATCGCGTTAGCGCGGCATGTGAACAAATCGTGGTCTTTTTGCCCTCCAGCGTGTGGACATGTGCAACATTTCTGGATGTAAACAATAATATCTAACATGTCTATGCTGTGCCATGTATTTAGTTATGTCTGCATAAACATAAGAGTGTTATGGGGCGTAAACAGATTGCATTTCTACTGAGTTGGGCTTGGCACCTTCAGCTCTCTCCACCTCCGTTTAAACAAAGTTGTCAGGTTGTCCATACCTGTGACAGCTCATAGATTTTGTGGCAAACCCTGATTAGATTGGAATCAGTGCTTTGGCTTCTTTCATCATCTCTGTATTGACAAGGTAATGTTATAATCCCCACCCCTGATGATTTACAGATGAGAAAAGATTTGCCTAGGATGATGTTAATGTATGCCTGCTCACCTTCATATAGATTTCATATTACAGCTTTGAAAGCTGGAAAATTAAGTCGAGAGCTACAATAAAAAGGGTTTGTGCAAAAGCAAGTTTTAGGGACATTTGGACAATAAAAAGCTTTTATCCATGGGAGAAAATCTGACTGGATACCAGTTGACTCTTTATATAATATCCAAAGGTCCTGAATGCAAAAGGTAATGCGGACGTTTTCATAGAAGGTCAGTCTGCACATTTCAGTTAAAGAGGAAGCTTTGAAGAACAAATAATTGATCAAATTGACACTTTGATTTTCTGTTTTTAGTATATTATTTGTCATGACAGGCGAGGCACGCTCTGAACTTTTCAACAACATTGATATGTTTTTGGAAAGACAAAGTCTCAGTAAAACAAAAGCCAAATATTTTTAATATTACACCATTAGTAGATGTGTGCAATACAGTTTGGTATCGATCCAATAACAAATAAATACAGGGCCAATTGCCAATACCGATACTTTTTATATTTGAGTTTGATAAATTAAATGTCTGATTTTTTTAGGTGTTTTGTGACAGAATTAGGAAAAAGTTTATAGGCGTCTTCAAAATGCTTGAATAATATAACGTGATAAACAGAAAATATAGAAAAAAAATAAAAAATTTGTGGGTGTATTTCCTTAATAAAAAAGTTCAAAAAATTAGAATTTTACAAAACAAAATATTTTTTGTTGGATAAAAAAAAAATCAAAAGGGAATCTGAATGTGCGAGTAATACTAAGAGAATAAAAAAAAATAGAGAATGAAAAATAAAAAAAATAAATTATGAAAGTAAAGTCATACAATTACAAGAATAAAGTTGAAATAACACAAGGATAAAGTCGTAATATGACTTTATTCTCACAATACTACAACTTTATTCTTGTATTATTTTGACTTTATTGTCATCGTTTAGTTTTTTTTCTACAAACTATTGATACCAACTTGGTTTACATTTTAGATCAATCGAGCTCTGATTCGAAGGGTTTGCTGTTTCAGCTGTTCCCAGAGAAAATAGTGTGTGCGATAAACAGAGAACAAACTGTTAACGCGTAGAAAGAAGAAAAATGAGAAACAAAATGGAGGACAAAAATTGTGATTTTCAAGAGCCAGTGAAAACGAAATGAAGAAATGCCTTCAAAGAAAGAAAAAATACACACAAGAGTGACAAGGGCACAGAGCTGTTAACCATACAGAAAAATTGGAGACAAACTGAGACATTGACGCAAAGTCTGCATTTTTCCTTAACAACCACTCTGAGACTCAGTGTTGATTTGAAAAGGCTGTTTCAGGGAGACGGTTGAGAGCACACAATGTGTTACAAGTGGTCGTCAAAGTTTCATGCAGCGTTTGAGAGATCAATATCATGTATCGCTCTATTATGTGATATTTTTACCTCTAGCTGCCAGACGGGGAGAAAAAGCCCACAGAAGACACAGCTTTCATCTATTATTGATTTATCTTGTCAGTAAGTGCTCAGAGGCGGCAAACAGTGATGCAAAACAATGAATAACTGGAGAAGCAGAACTGTTAGTTGAACAGCTGGAAAGAACTCGGCTGATTTATAATTCAGTTGCTGTCTTGTTGGTGACTTTAGTTTTCTTTGCATCTCACAGCTCTTGCTTTACAGAACTGAAAAATATATGCCACGCTCCGAGATGTTTGGACTTTGTTCTGAAGTTAGGATGCAACATTTTTTAGCTGCAGTTATTTTTGAAACAGGAGAAGCAACAAAATAGGAAGAACAACCAATTTAACTTCTAGAGTTTAACATGTTTTATATGAGGTTCTGTGGTTTTGGTCTTTTGGGTCATTTTATACATTTAGCATCTGTGCACATTGTGATGTCGACTGTGACAAACTTATTTGCACAGTACGTACAGGCAGTTGCTCAGTGTTATGCTTTACAAGAATCTTTTTAAAGTTTATTTTGGAGATTAATTAGGAATTACACTGAGATGTGTGGAAAGGAGAAGTCATCACTCAGGTTTGGCTGAAAAGCAAACAAAACTGGTTTATTGGTTTTCAGGCATCACGGCAGCTTTCAAAATGGCTGCCTTTCTTCTTTTTACTGGCGGTAATGCACATTTAGATGTACATTACTGCCATCTACTGGAATGGAGTGTAATTTGGGATGCTAAACAGATAAAAAAATAAATAATAAAAAAGTATGAACAGAAACAAACAAACAAGCAGCAGTCCACCTCCATATGATTCAGACCCCGCCTTCTCAATCATTTCGACCAATCACCTTCCAGAGCAGGAAAACAAAACAAAGACTTTCACATTAATAATGTAAACATCAATGCCTATTAACCAACAATAAAATATCAACCAGCCATCTTTTCTATGCAAATACATGTTTTACATTTTTAATTACTTTAACTTTCTTATCGCCTCACTTCCTGTTAAAGAGCTGGGTTTGAGGCGGGCTTCCTCTTTGGCTGAAACACAAGATGGCTGCCACCCACTCGGTAACAAACATTTCACACATTGACGCACAGAGTTCATATACAAGTAAAGAAGAACTTAGTGCTTCTTAACAGCTGATTTCATGGTTTATTTTTTAAAGTGTTTTACTCAAAATCAGTTTATTTAGCACGAGTTTGCATCTATATATGAGTCTCTTACTCTTAAGTTTCATAGGCTGAGGTTTTCTGAGGTTCTCATCTGGATGTAGTTTGATCCTGATGTGAAATACTTCACTTGTTATGGATACAAAAGCAAAGAGAAGGGAAATGGAAGGGCTCAGGTGGGAGCAGAGCGACTTTATTCTCCCACGGAGGAGTAGTTATCAAAAAAAGAGAAATAGATGTGCTCTTATTTTCTTCATCATTTTCTGTGCTCGTCTCCTAGAATGGTCTCATCACATCTGTGTCTGCTTCTTTGCTATTGAACTTGTATGGTATAGTTTTCAGTACTCTCAGCTGAGCCGCCTCTCCCATCACTCATTCAGGTTACCCAATAATTGCATTTATTATTCAGTTTTACTTACAAATTACCAAAAAACATACAAACATTACAATTGAAAGTATTACTTTGCTTAGTAATTTCTTCCACTTTTCTGTGTGCTTCTTCTAAGTCGGTATGAATGAAGATGACAGACATGGAGAGGATCAAGAACATAGTCTCCATAGTGGCTATGAATTAGTAATTCATAACTTCTGCATCGATTTTTTCCTGAAAACATCAGGAACGTAGCTTTTTAAACCACAGAGGTACACAATCGTGAAAAGGCGAAATTACATTTTTGCCCCAGTTCAGGGTGAATTCACACCAGCCCCGTTTGGTCCGCTTTAACCAAACCCCAGTCCGTTTGTGTTGAAAGTTCAGATCATTTGGAGTGAATGCAACTCTGATGCAGACCAAAAAAATCAAACTCTGGTCGCCTGCAAACCTACACTGCAAAAACACAAAGTTATGCCAAGTATTTATGGTCTAATTTCTAGTGCACACTTGAAATAAGCTAACTTTCAAGTACCTTTTCTGCAAGATATCTAATAAATATTGATATAAAAGCATACTAGTTTACTGGTAGATTTTTTTCCCACGTGTAACGAGACAAGTGAAAAAATCGAGCCAGTGGAACCAGTCCTTTATGCATCTATAGTCAAGAATTATTGACTTAGGCCAAGCTGATTTATTTAGCTGAAAAACTTATTTTAGTTTTAATTCAAGTGTACTAAAATATTTGCACTGAAAATTAGACTAAATTTCTTGCTAAAGATTTTGTGTTTCTGCAGTTTAGCTCTGCTTTGTTGATTTGAATGCAAATGTGACCAGAAACTGATCCAGAAACAGGAAACGGATGACAGTGCAGGGAATTCTGGGTAACTAAAGGCAAACTCTAAGAATAAAAACAATTAAATAAACATGTTTTGTATAGACCCAACATGTTCAGGGAAGCATAATAGATCACCTTTAAGATTCCAAAGGTTTCATGAACCATTTTTGAGAGATGAGTCAAAAAGACAACCATTGATTATTTTTTAATCACTTTGTTTTGTTTTCATCTGCGTTTGAGAAATTGAAAGTTTAAAAGTTCACCTGTAAACTTACTGGAGTAATTTGAAAACGGTCCAAATAATACATGCACAGGTTGTAACTAAGCCTCTTCTAAAGCGTACAGCTGGCCTCCAGGTGTAGTCTGTGATTCCAGCTCGTTACCCTGCTGCTCTGCTGTTTCACGTCACCTGAAGCCCTCAGACCAGTAAAAGAGACGGACGCCGTCCTGACAGCTGCACTGAGAGACAAATGTCAGTCAAACCGCGTCTTCACGCCCACGCAGTGCAAAGACGAAGTCTAATCAGGCTGAAAAAGAAACCGTGTTGGTGTGTGAGGCCAAAAACTGACATGCAGGTTCAATATGAAGAGGAAAAGTTTTAAATAGAAGTTAAACTTCTGCATTGTCTGTTGCCTGATTAGGATTTAGAAAGCAGCTCTTCTATAAGTTAAAGTGTTTTCTGCATGAATGCAGCCTTTAGCAGGTCTGTCATGACCTTATAATTATCGTGATAAATTATAATATTGTTGGTTTGAGACCATTTTCAATGGTAACGGCTTAATAATGCAAGAACATGTTCTCAAAGATCAATAAACTTTAATTTCTGAAGAACATTTAACACTGGAACTGGAAGACATTTTATAAATAAACAAAACTACAGAAACAACAATTAAAATCAATTATGAAGTCTGTTAACAAAATTATCCTTTTGTAATAAGGGCCAAAACCAAAATGTCAGACTGAAGACTGTCATCATCTAGATTTTGGTAGAAGGATAGAAAAGAGAAAAACGATAAATCATGCAAATGGAAATGATTGAACTGCTCTTATTTAATGATGTGATTAATTGATTTATAGCCTATTGCAACAGGCCTAAAGGAAGGAAGTCACATTTAGACTGCAGTCACTCTGCAAAAACACAAAATCTTACCAACTAACTGTTTAGTTTCCAGTGAAATTATTTTAGTACATTTGAGTTAAGAAAAAAACAAACTAAACTTCAAAAGTAACTTTTCAGCAAAATATACTAGTTTGCCTTGAATATTAATAAAAACTTCTGGTTCCACTGGCAGATTATTATTTTACTCATAAGATGGAAAAAATGTTGGCATCAGTCAAATAATCTGCCAGTGGAACTAATACTTTTTAAAATCAATATTAAGGGAATTATTGACTTAACGCTCCTGTATCTTGCTGAACAGCTACTTGTAAGTTAGTTTAGTCTTATTTTAAGTACACTAAGACATTAGCACTAGAGACTGGACAGATATTTGGTAAGTTTTGTGTTTTTGCAGTGCTCTACGAGAGGCGTGTGTGAATGTGTGTGCTGTCATTTGCAGTGTTGACGTGTTCACCGGCTGTCAAACCAGGACCCAAACAATGTTTCCTGTCTTTTCTTTCATTTTTCTCCTTTCTGTCTCCCTGCACCTTCATTCTCAGACATTCATTCCTCCTGGGGCGTCTTTGGCCTAAATTTGCTTCTTAGCTTCTGTCAATATGTTTCTGGTTTTTTAAAGATTTGACAGTCAGACAGACAGGAATGTTTGAACAGTTTCTACACTTTTGCTGTATATTTTCATGGGAGTGAGTGTGCCTGCTTGTCAGTGCTCCTTCTTATTTTTTCCCACAGAGAAGCCGAAAACAAATCAGCACTAATCAGAGAGTGCCTCTCCGTTCAGTTGTCGCACAAACTGAGGCCACACACTCGCACGTACACACCGCCATGCCTTGTTTAAAGCTGCCATCAGTAATAGGCCCCTGAATTACAGTGTGTCACCGCTGTATAGCATAAATTGTGCGTGTGTGTGTTTGTCAAGTGGCTACTGATGGTTGCAGAGGTTAAATATCCCGTCCGTTTCTTTCTCTTTTTTTAGGCGCTGATGGTGATTTGAGAGCTCTTGTCAGAGGCAACTTGATTGCATTTGTGATTTGTGGGCGGGCAGAAAGTGTCCAGGCAGGGTGGAAGAAATGAAAAATGGCACAAAAGGGACAATAGCAAATTGACAGGGTGACAGGGAGGACGCTTTGCAAACACCTACATTTATTCTGAGAAACTGAGGAAGAAAGTTTTTATGAGAAATGTTTTTACTAGTGCTGTTGTTTGATTAAAGAATATCAGTTTAATCACACTGGATCTGTGATTAGTCACTATGGTTGAAATATAAATATTTAAAAAATGTTGAAGGAAATGTTTCATTGTCTGAAGATTCTCAGTTTTCCAAGTTTTCATATTAAGGAAGTCATTTTGTTTCAAAAATGTCCTTAACTTATGATAGTTAAGGACACCAGTTGAATGGACCCATTGGAAAACATGTAAGTGTTTCAGACAGAGCCGGACTTAGAAAGATAAGGGCCTCTGGGCTGGAGCCAGTTTTGGTGCCCTGTCCAAAAAACAACAAAAACAAACATTTTGCTCATTCAATTTGCAGTAAATTAATAGGGAGGTGCTACACATCAGCAAGTGGTTTAAAACAAAAACTAAACTACTTAAACTTCACTGCAAAATCACAAATATCTTTGCTTTAGTTTCTAGTAAAAATGTCTTCGTATACTTGAAATAGGACAAACTAACTCCCAAGTAGCTGTTCAACAAGATATAGGGGCTGGTTTTCAATAAATAATTCCTTAATATGGATCAAAAAGTTCTAGTTCTACTGACAGATTTCTCTTGTAACAGCGGTGCCCAAACTTTTTGCCATAAAATACTAAATTTTAAAAATAAAACTTTTAAAACAAACTCTTTGTGCTTTTTTTTTATTTTAGCTGCTCACTAATAAAACAAACAATTTCAGTTTTATTAAAATGAACAAAATGGTCAGATTTCTGTAGAAAATATAAAATCATTGTGGATATAAAACATAAAAAAGGCCCACCCTTTGTTTGTGTGGATGTTTTATTTTCTTACATGAGAAGTAAATTTGCTTTTGGGAAAAAGTAGGTTAATGTTTTCATCTTAATTTTGGAACAAAATTAAGATGAATGCAAAAACTTCATTCTTGCAGTTTAGCATGACATCATAATATCAAGTTTCCAAAAGTCATTGCAACAAGTGGGTAAAATTCTCTTTTATGACAAGAAATAAATATGTTTGAAGCCAGATTTTAGTGAAAGGGATTGAAATGCTGCTATTGGAACAGAGAAGAACCAGTCTGTTTTTAAAATGAAGCCAGTACACAGCTGCATTCTCAGACTGAAGGTGAAGATGGATGAATTACCAGACAGGTAAAATCCTTTTTTTTAAATCTCCAACCAGAGCAGATAGAGCTCAAGATGACAGATGAACAAATGGATCCAGATAAGAGAAACATGATGAAGGGCAGCAGAGGGACTGAGATGTGGGAAACTCTGAGTCAAATAAAAGGGAAAAAGACGGTGGCGGTTCTTGCATGAACACTTTAGTCAAGATGATAAAAAATACAATACGACTTTCAGTCAGAAAACATGAAGGGATCTGGGAGGGATTTCAAAAACTTTGCTCAGAGAGTCGATGGTGAAAATATTACAGGAAGTGAGATTACTGTTGGAGGGATTATCACAGATTATTGCAGTGGCATCCATCAAATTATTGACATGTATTAAATATATAATAATTACATCTATAATAATTTTATCTATGTTTTTAGTCACTTCCTGTACAGTGAGGAGAATAGCGCTGCTATCCTTCTTTACCAAGAACTGACTGAGACGCACTGCATTTAAAAAAAATGTTGAATAATTGCTGAAACCAGATTTTTTGTTTTACTTTCTGAATTATATTTTTGCCATTTTAACCATAATTACTCATTATTAAGTTTCTGTGTGAAAAACAAAACCAGTGTCTCTCTGTTCCTCAGTCGTGTCGAACTCTTGCTCCTCCAGTCAGCCGTGTCCTGACAAAACAAACAGAAAAGTTTATTCCCGTTTCATAAAACCTGCTGGCCCTGAACCTGGAGTTGTTTACTTATCTTTAGAGGAACACGTCGGTGTTTCAGAGAGTTTTTTCACCGTGACGGTCCAGCTCATTCTGTCTGTGTGGAGAGCAGAGCCAAGTAGCCAAATGTTAGCAGGTACGGAAGCTGCAGCGGCCAAAACACTGCAGAAACTACCGAAAATCCTTCGTTTCTCACTGATCTCTGCTAATTCCATGGAATTCTGTGTTTATTGTGGATTTCATTTTATTTAATAAATTCTGCGACTGCGTCTGGGTTTATTATCTAATGTTTAAATCATTTGTTTTTGCAGCCAGTCGTGATCTGAGCATGCACATCCCGACACTGGGAAGAAAAAAATACATTTTGCCACGTATATTTTTTAATCTAATTTCTTCTGCTGATATAGTAAAACAAAACATCACTTATCTTTTCAGCAAGATATAGGAGCTTTTTTAAGTCAATATTTTGTTAATATTGATGGAAAAGTTTACTGGCAGATTATTTTTCTAATAAGATGAGAAAAAGGTGTCGTTATAAATGAAAAACCTCTGCCGGTAGAACTAGAACTTTTCCATCAATATTGACTTAAAACAAGCTGAAAAGTTACATAAGCTGCTTCTAATATCGTCACCTTCCTAAAATAATGGCCTACACCATTTTTTGCCTGGTTTTTCTTTTTTTTTTTGCCTCAAAATATTTTTTGGAAAGAAGAGGTGGGGATTTTGTTTTGCAAAAATCAATTTTGGCACAAAATAACTGATTATTTTAGTAAGGTGACAACATTCTGGAAAAATTTCTGTTAAAATAATTTAATTATCATTTGTCGTCCTCATTATTTTCTTCAATCTTCCTTAAAGCCAAAACACAAACCAGTCCAACACATATAAATGATACATGTGGAGACTTTTATTCATTCCTAGTATTTCAAAAGAGAGTCAAGCAAGCAGCAGATTGAAAAATAGAGACACACTTACATGATTTATCAGGGGGAGCAATAAATGCCCATTTTTAAGGCCAAGCCACCACATAAAAGCCTTGGATCACAGAAGTAATGGCTCCCTGTAGGCTAGTGATAACTCTGTTTTTATACGTGAGTGTGTGTGAAGGAGGGAGCGAATGTGACAAACACTGAAAGAAAGGCAATAACGTCTCAAAAATGACAGCCAGCGTGGAAGAAAAGAGGTTGATAAGCACAAGGAGAGGGAGAAAATGTGAGCACAAAGACATCACTGACGGCCTCTGTTTCATTTTCCATCTCTGCCAGCTCCATCTAATCTCAGCCACTGATGTGTTTCTTTCTTCATTTGCAGTTAGTGGTTGGATTACATATCCCACACCCAGCTGTGGGCTCCGTATCACTCAGTGTCTGACTCAGTACGTGTGTGTGAGTGTGTGTGTGTGTGTGTAGGTGTGTGAGTGTGTGTGTGCGTGTGTAGGTGTGTGAGTGTGTGTGTGCGTGTGTGTATGGCAGCACCATGCGGGGGTCATAAAAATAGCCATAATATTCCCTGAGTGATTTTCTCCCTTAGGCGAATAAAGACGGAATAAGCTCTTGTGGGAAAATAGGTTCCTGTGTCTGATGCGGGGTTCGCTAAAAGAAAACCACTTTGGAGCAATGATTATAATTTTTATCGCAGTGATTGCAGAGGCTGAAACATCCTTTAATATAGCTCAGCTGGTGAAGTGAAGTATGGAACTATTTTATTGTTGGATCATGTTTTTGTCTGCAATGAAAAGCAACAAGCAAAAAAGAAATAGTTTTTTTCATCATCGAGACTCATCAAATGCAGCATTTATATATAAAATAGGTTAAACACAAAGTTATTGATCTATGAATTACTTGTACTTTACTGTTCAACAGTCTTACTACAGTAATCCATAAGCTGGGATATGTAGACACAAGATTTGTAAAATCTAAACTATTAAAGTTCATTGACACAGAGGAACTGCAGACAGCTCTAATAATTTATAAAGCCAAACAGTAATTACTGGAAAACATACAAAACTTGTTTAAGACTAAACAGTGCATACTGTCTAAGAATGTATAATTTGTTTGGTAATAGAGCAAATAAAAAATGGACTGATATCAAGAAAGTAACAGTGGATCATGTTATTTTTGCACTGGTACCAAAACATGCTTAAAATTATGAGAATGAAGTTGTAATATTAGGAGAATACAGCTGGAATAATGTCTGATAACAGCTTTTAGTTCATCATCTCTGCCCATATGAAATCCTCCAGGAATGAATCACAGCCAGACAAAAGATAAAGTCAACAGTTAAAATAACAGTAAATGATTCAAATTGAAGAGAAGTAGAAGAAGAAAGTAATAGAGTGAAGAAAAGTGGTCTTCGTTTATTTTAAATTACCATGTCAGCGAAAGTAATGCATTGCCTTCCTGCTTCCTCTTTTAATGTTTGCATGCAGTCAAGTCTTCATAAGAGGAGATACGTTTAAAAGACCCAGTGCATGGTATTGCTTCCCAAAGCTAAAATCAATTTCAGAATCCTATTTTAACATTTTCTTTTTGGGGTAAGTTACATTTTCTGCTTAATTTTTGTCTTTGTAATTCAATATTCAAAGGAGAATGTGGATGGCGTTCCTTTGTGTTGTCTGCTTTCTTACCTGCCCACACGCCTTCCACCAACTCGCAGCACGGCTCCTCAAATGAGCCTTGAGGAGGCAAATAACCAAAATGGGAAATGTGTGGAAATGCAGAAGTCATTAAAAAGCCAATTACCCGCAGGTTCAGTCCTGCCGGGAGGAGATCGGGAAATGGTGGAGAGCGATTGTAAACCCAGTGAAATATGGAGACTAAATAGCTCTGCTTTGAAGGTGTGTGTTTGTCGAGCTCTCTCATTTGTTGATGCATTAAAAAGCTTAAGTTTTGGTTCTGTACGGACTTTGGGCGGCTCAGGAGCAGAACAGAAAACACGTCAAACCGAACTTGGACAACAAGTTTGTTCAAAATCACTCCCATTTTATCTGTAGAGTTTTGCTTTGTCTATTACAGCTACTAGTGCAGCAAATCACTGTAAAAATGTTCACACCTCATATTTTCCTTTAGCAACTTTAATTTTAGGATGATATTTTTGAAAATGGCCACCATTTCTGGGCCTCTTTAATCAATTATGGCCGTAACTTAACACCGGTTTTTATGGTTTGGATGAACTTTATGTCTCTATCTGTGCTTTCAACGTTGGTCATCCTATTTGTACAGCTTTCATGTAACCACATGTATGAACATCAGATGCCAAAAGTAAAACTGAAGACTTTGCTGTTTGCAAATCTGACACCGATCGTCTAAATTGTTAGCGTTAGCTTCTGCTAATTTTCCATGGGTTTAACAGTTTCCGAATAACTTTATTTTGTTAAATTTACAACATGACAAAAAAGGAAACAAAATAATTTACTACTTTACAAACCAATAATTTATGAAAAAGTTAACAGGCTGAAGTTAAGGCATGTACTTAGTTACACTTCTGTTAGCTTTCTCTATTGTTTTACGTTTTCTGCCTTTAGTATTAGCTATCGCTTATTTTTTTCATGTGTTTATTGCTTTAACTTTTAGTAAATTAATGAAACTAGCTTTTTGTTCACTTGTGCCCACGGCTGGCAATAAATACAACTGATTTTAGTGCAAACATATATTCTTCATTACAACTGCTTCGGACATTTTGAAACATGTCCATCAGTGAAGGAAAATATTATGGATTTTAATCAATAAAAATATAAAGGCTATGATTTGACACCACACACAATAATCTAATTATTAGTTTAAAAATGTATTCTATGGGTTGAAGTACGTATGATTTAACACCAGAAACACCTGTTAAATTTTAAATAAATGTTCTTGAAAAATGGCAGCCATCTTGAATTTCCAGTGGCTAGTGTTTTTATTATTATTATTATTATTATTATTATTATCAAAAACTAGTACTCTGGGAACATCTGCGCCATGTTTTCTGATGTTAACTCATTCTGTCCCTTATCGTCTTGTTTTGTTCTCCGTTGTCTCAACGTGAGGATGAAAAGTTTTCATTTCTTTGTTTCTGGCTGTTGTCTTCCTCTGCCTTCTGGCTTGGACACACGGTTTTAATGTATGCTTCTCAGGGCCAAACACGGGCCAATTGATGGACACCAAAGGGCAGAACTCAACAAAGCACCACTTCCTATTCACTGTCTCCAGTGTCGCTGGTCGCACGCTGGGATTTCGATCTCCTATAGGTCAACCCAGCCGTGATCCCGGGACAGCAGGGACTTTTGGGATTTAGAGTTCCCACGGGTCAAATCTGACCAAAGATTCCCTTCTTGTGTCTCCGGCTGTCTGTGTTTGTGTTTGTGACTTGCATCCCGACTATTGATCAGTCTATCTGCAAAGAAATATAAAAGTTGTCCCTGAAGGTCTGATCAATAATGCCAATGTCCCTGTCTTTCTCGGCTTATTAGAGAGGGATTACAGCGGATTCTCATTGGCCTCTGGGCATGCGTTTGTGTGTGAGGTCATTTATTTCCTATTTACCACTAAAAAGCTTATTGATGACTCGTGTGGTGGTTAACGCAGCAATTTCCGATTCCGACACCACCGGCCTTCCACCCTTGAATTGTGAAAGCCTCCTGAACTGAAGTCAAACGGCAAGAGAAATGAATTTCTGCTGCATAATGTCGCACAGATCAATCAGAACCGTTTACAACATATTACTTTTATGAAATGTGAAATTTGCAAACTCTCAACTGTCAAATGGTTTGTCCACTTTTCTCTGTAAGAGGAAAACTTTAGGAATACAATCACTGCAAAAACACAAAATGTTACCAAGTGTTTTTGGTCTGCTTTCAAGTGCAAATATCTTAATTATTTTGAAATAAGACAAAACTAACTTAAAGGTATATTTACATCGAGATATGCTAGCTTGTTCTAAGTAAATCATTTTGAATATAGAATATAGATTTAAAGGTAGTGGCTCCATTTTCATTTTTTTCACTTCTGGCTTGTTATAATTTTTATTAATATTCATGAATTATTGAACTCAAACAAGCTCCTATATCTTGCTGAAAAGTTACTTGTAAGTAATCTGTTCTAAGATATTCACACCAAAAATACTAGGTAAGATTTTGTGTTTTTGCAGTGCTGCAATGAACAACAACAAAAACAATTGTAGCAGTTGGAAATAAATTCACATTATTAAACTTCCAATCACGATTACAAACTCCTGAAAAACACAAAGAAGTGCAGTAGATTATCAGAGCAGTTGTCACATGTGTAGGAAAATGTCCATAGATGCTTCTGACAGACATTTCCAGGCCACATGCTGTCGAACTGTCGCGATCAGATTCCCTCTCAAACACTGAATGAAAAAAATGTTAAATCACAAGTTTATAGCAAAGCCTTAGAAGCTGCAAGAAAAACCACAGAGCTGTTTCTGAGAGCTCAGACGGTGTTTTTATCCAAAAGACGACAGACATAAAACATCTGATAAGGAAAATCAAAGAGAGATTTAAGAGAGAAAGAGTTGAGCACTGAGCGAAGACCCCAGGGAGCCGTTTATGTTCAGAGTAGTCAGTGGAAATCTTCTGTCGGTGTCGTGTTTTAACAGGAAATCAGGGGAATTAATTGATCTATTAAAGGGAGATTGCATCTCTGCTTTAATGCCTCAGTCTGGAAACACAAATGTTCTGTAACAAAGTTTGTCATGGAGATACTGGCTTTGTTACTTTATGCTGTTTAGACAAAGATTTGTAGAAGTTTAGAATTGAGTTAAAGAACATGGTTGAAACATCTCCAGGAAATAAAAGTCAAGACTGAGAAGAATCTTTAGGACCTCATAACAGAATAAAATAGTTGGTCATGGCGGAGAACTCTATGAAACAGAGATGTCTTCCCCGTAAAACAATAAATAACTTAAAGCTTAGCACAAGGTTCTGTTTTTGCAACATAAATGGGACTTCATCATTAGGAAATATACACAAGCTTTTACGCTCTAAAGCATTTTTAAAATGGAGATTTGTTTCTTTTTATTAAAAGTCATATTCTTAGTTTCAGAGTTCTTTAAAAAATGGAGAATCACTTTTAACACCTTGTGAAACTGATGTTTTGTAGAAACAGAAGTTTTCCATTCGTGATACAGAATAACAGGAAGTATTGACCTCCGGCAGCAGCGTTCACACAATAATTATGTATTTTCTGGGTTGCTAAATATGGCGAAATAGAGACGCGGAAAATTAAAACAGAAGAAACAGAGTTTGGAAAATAAAACACATCTCATAGGACCCTAAGTGACCTGGAAGCAAAGTGATCTAAAACTTCTGCACAATGTGTCATGACTCTTTTAATTCAATGTTTGTCTTCCTGATTGTCAGTGTTTAACATTTTTCCTCTCTTTGCCTCCTTCGCCATCAATTATTAGTGAAGTGTCAACATTTAGCTTCTGTGTTTCGCGCAAATGAAGAGAGCCAGCCGACCGCAACATAAACCGATGTAAAAGCATTATAAAAAGCCATTTGGAGGTTTGTGAAGAGTGACGAAATTCCCCAGCCTCACACGCCCTCACGCAGACGCACCGCCTGCTCCATTTGCTGTAATATGAGTAAATGAATTAGGTTTTGATGCTTTAAAAGCTTTTTTTCTTTTGGCTCTTATTGGGAGTAAATTTCACTCTAATGGTGAGGTGTGTTTACAAGCCGCTGGCGGCGGAGAGAGAGAGACGGACAACCTGAAGGAGGGAAAGCTAAAGGGAGGACAAAGGAGAGTAAGAATGATGGATTATAAATGGATTTTAAAAGAAGGGCACGTCGGGATGAAGGGGAAAGAGGACGGGAGGACAGAAGAACGTACTCAACCTCAGACAGATGAATGAGTTGTTTGCATTCATGGTTTACTCCATTGCCCCATTAAAGGCATTTCAATTACCGACTTATCAGATTACTGCAAGGTTAAGAGACGGAGGTGGGGGCCAGAGAACAGCGTCGTAAGAGATGAGCTATGAAGATTAACATTAATGTAAGAACAGGGATTGAAACTAAATGGCTGTCCAGAATACAAACGCAACACAATTTAAATGCATCATTGTGTGTCAGGTTTTTTATTTGTTTTTTCTCCTTCTTTCTTAATTATTTCTGAGTTTTTTTTGTTCAGGTCAGCTTTTTGAATAGATTTTGGTTTTATGTTGGTTTGATTTAGTTTAGTTTCTCTCCCTGTCTGTGTTTTACCCTGGAGGCCTGCACAGCAGAGCACGATTAGCGGCTTAGCTTTAGACACCACAAAATTTAAGTTTTTGACTTTTTCTTTACACTTTTACTTTAATAAGTGTCAACATACTTTTATTTAACAGTAGTCACCATCTTTTCTCTATGTTTTTGTAGAGTATGTCTGACATTTCCTCTGATTGGCTGTTCCCTGATAACGTAGCTCAGGAAGACTGACTGTTGGTCCCACTTGTTTCTACTGTGCGTATTAATGCATAATGAGGTATCCTTGGTGTTTGAACTATTAAAATGGGCAGCTATAAGTGTGTTAAAGTCTCAAATGTTTGTTGATTTCAGCAATATTGTACACATTTTACACAGATTTACTAGTGCTGTTAATATTTGTGCAGGGATGAGACCAAACGATAACTTGAAGACTTTAGCAGTGAAAGAAGAAGAATTTAACCTGTTTGACCTCAAATATGAACAAACCAAACTAGTTACTGATGCTGAATTTGAGTCTTTGCTGTTATGATACATTCAGTCCAGCTTCCTGTCTGTTCCTGCTGATGATGATGATGATCCTGCAGGGCCATTACCCATTCAGGACGCAGAACATATGGGGGTGTGAGGCACCTCAGGGGGGAATCGGGTGTACTAAATGGACCGAAGGCCAGAGAGATATTTGTGTTGGGGTTCGCCGATTCCCTTCGGCATGAATTATGCGATGGCGATGATGAGGAAGATGAGCCATTTTACCAAACAATGGCGTCGTTTTTCATCCAGATAGGAAGAAGTCATGTCCGTCCAGCAGCTGAAGATTTTCAGCACTTTCCGGTTTCGCTCACGCTGAGCTTCCTTTTCTGGCTCATCCAATTTAAGTTTGTTTTCAGGCACTAGGAAAGACTTTCTTAGTTTTGTTTTTAAAGTGGCATTGGAAAATTTAATCAGTTTTTTTCTCAAACAATCAAATCAAAGGCTTGCAGACTGCAAGATTCTCACAAGTTTGATTCGTTTTTTGAGATGTTGGAGAAAAACAAATGTTTTCTGACTCATTTTACCTGATATTTAAAATTTCTAATTGCACTTTGACCCATGTGAAAGATTTGCTTTTTTGTTTTAGTCAACCTATTGTTTTTGACACAGTTTCTTTATTTATTTTACATTGTTTGTTTTTCTCCTAACTGCAC
>NW_006800045.1:1572993-1585788 GCF_000485575.1 Poecilia formosa | reverse complement strand
TTTGTTTTGCAAAAATCAATTTTGGCACAAAATAACTGATTATTTTAGTAAGGTGACAACATTCTGGAAAAATTTCTGTTAAAATAATTTAATTATCATTTGTCGTCCTCATTATTTTTCTTCAATCTTCCTTAAAGCCAAAACACAAACCAGTCCAACACATATAAATGATACATGTGGAGACTTTTATTCATTCCTAGTATTTCAAAAGAGAGTCAAGCAAGCAGCAGATTGAAAAATAGAGACACACTTACATGATTTATCAGGGGGAGCAATAAATGCCCATTTTTAAGGCCAAGCCACCACATAAAAGCCTTGGATCACAGAAGTAATGGCTCCCTGTAGGCTAGTGATAACTCTGTTTTTATACGTGAGTGTGTGTGAAGGAGGGAGCGAATGTGACAAACACTGAAAGAAAGGCAATAACGTCTCAAAAATGACAGCCAGCGTGGAAGAAAAGAGGTTGATAAGCACAAGGAGAGGGAGAAAATGTGAGCACAAAGACATCACTGACGGCCTCTGTTTCATTTTCCATCTCTGCCAGCTCCATCTAATCTCAGCCACTGATGTGTTTCTTTCTTCATTTGCAGTTAGTGGTTGGATTACATATCCCACACCCAGCTGTGGGCTCCGTATCACTCAGTGTCTGACTCAGTACGTGTGTGTGAGTGTGTGTGTGTGTGTGTAGGTGTGTGAGTGTGTGTGTGCGTGTGTAGGTGTGTGAGTGTGTGTGTGCGTGTGTGTATGGCAGCACCATGCGGGGGTCATAAAAATAGCCATAATATTCCCTGAGTGATTTTCTCCCTTAGGCGAATAAAGACGGAATAAGCTCTTGTGGGAAAATAGGTTCCTGTGTCTGATGTGGGGTTCGCTAAAAGAAAACCACTTTGGAGCAATGATTATAATTTTTATCGCAGTGATTGCAGAGGCTGAAACATCCTTTAATATAGCTCAGCTGGTGAAGTGAAGTATGGAACTATTTTATTGTTGGATCATGTTTTTGTCTGCAATGAAAAGCAACAAGCAAAAAAGAAAGTTTTTTTCATCAGAGACTCATAAAATGCAGCATTTATATATAAAATAGGTTAAACACAAAGTTATTGATCTATGAATTACTTGTACTTTACTGTTCAACAGTCTTACTACAGTAATCCATAAGCTGGGATATGTAGACACAAGATTTGTAAAATCTAAACTATTAAAGTTCATTGACACAGAGGAACTGCAGACAGCTCTAATAATTTATAAAGCCAAACAGTAATTACTGGAAAACATACAAAACTTGTTTAAGACTAAACAGTGCATACTGTCTAAGAATGTATAATTTGTTTGGTAATAGAGCAAATAAAAAATGGACTGATATCAAGAAAGTAACAGTGGATCATGTTATTTTTGCACTGGTACCAAAACATGCTTAAAATTATGAGAATGAAGTTGTAATATTAGGAGAATACAGCTGGAATAATGTCTGATAACAGCTTTTAGTTCATCATCTCTGCCCATATGAAATCCTCCAGGAATGAATCACAGCCAGACAAAAGATAAAGTCAACAGTTGAAATAACAGTAAATGATTCAAATTGAAGAGAAGTAGAAGAAGAAAGTAATAGAGTGAAGAAAAGTGGTCTTCGTTTATTTTAAATTACCATGTCAGCGAAAGTAATGCATTGCCTTCCTGCTTCCTCTTTTAATGTTTGCATGCAGTCAAGTCTTCATAAGAGGAGATACGTTTAAAAGACCCAGTGCATGGTATTGCTTCCCAAAGCTAAAATCAATTTCCGAATCCTATTTTAACATTTTCTTTTCGGGGTAAGTTACATTTTCTGCTTAATTTTTGTCTTTGTAATTCAATATTCAAAGGAGAATGTGGATGGCGTTCCTTTGTGTTGTCTGTTTCTTACCTGCCCACACGCCTTCCACCAACTCGCAGCACGGCTCCTCAAATGAGCCTTGAGGAGGCAAATAACCAAAATGGGAAATGTGTGGAAATGCAGAAGTCATTAAAAAGCCAATTACCCGCAGGTTCAGTCCTGCCGGGAGGAGATCGGGAAATGGTGGAGAGCGATTGTAAACCCAGTGAAATATGGAGACTAAATAGCTCTGCTTTGAAGGTGTGTGTTTGTCGAGCTCTCTCATTTGTTGATGCATTAAAAAGCTTAAGTTTTGGTTCTGTACGGACTTTGGGCGGCTCAGGAGCAGAACAGAAAACACGTCAAACCGAACTTGGACAACAAGTTTGTTCAAAATCACTCCCATTTTATCTGTAGAGTTTTGCTTTGTCTATTACAGCTACTAGTGCAGCAAATCACTGTAAAAATGTTCACACCTCATATTTTCCTTTAGCAACTTTAATTTTAGGATGATATTTTTGAAAATGGCCACCATTTCTGGGCCTCTTTAATCAATTATGGCCGTAACTTAACACCGGTTTTTATGGTTTGGATGAACTTTATGTCTCTATCTGTGCTTTCAACGTTGGTCATCCTATTTGTACAGCTTTCATGTAACCACATGTATGAACATCAGATGCCAAAAGTAAAACTGAAGACTTTGCTGTTTGCAAATCTGACACCGATCGTCTAAATTGTTAGCGTTAGCTTCTGCTAATTTTCCATGGGTTTAACAGTTTCCGAATAACTTTATTTTGTTAAATTTACAACATGACAAAAAAGGAAACAAAATAATTTACTACTTTACAAACCAATAATTTATGAAAAAGTTAACAGGCTGAAGTTAAGGCATGTACTTAGTTACACTTCTGTTAGCTTTCTCTATTGTTTTACGTTTTCTGCCTTTAGTATTAGCTATCGCTTATTTTTTTCATGTGTTTATTGCTTTAACTTTTAGTAAATTAATGAAACTAGCTTTTTGTTCACTTGTGCCCACGGCTGGCAATAAATACAACTGATTTTAGTGCAAACATATATTCTTCATTACAACTGCTTCGGACATTTTGAAACATGTCCATCAGTGAAGGAAAATATTATGGATTTTAATCAATAAAAATATAAAGGCTATGATTTGACACCACACACAATAATCTAATTATTAGTTTAAAAATGTATTCTATGGGTTGAAGTACGTATGATTTAACACCAGAAACACCTGTTAAATTTTAAATAAATGTTCTTGAAAAATGGCAGCCATCTTGAATTTCCAGTGGCTAGTGTTTTTATTATTATTATTATTATTATTATTATTATCAAAAACTAGTACTCTGGGAACATCTGCGCCATGTTTTCTGATGTTAACTCATTCTGTCCCTTATCGTCTTGTTTTGTTCTCCGTTGTCTCAACGTGAGGATGAAAAGTTTTCATTTCTTTGTTTCTGGCTGTTGTCTTCCTCTGCCTTCTGGCTTGGACACACGGTTTTAATGTATGCTTCTCAGGGCCAAACACGGGCCAATTGATGGACACCAAAGGGCAGAACTCAACAAAGCACCACTTCCTATTCACTGTCTCCAGTGTCGCTGGTCGCACGCTGGGATTTCGATCTCCTATAGGTCAACCCAGCCGTGATCCCGGGACAGCAGGGACTTTTGGGATTTAGAGTTCCCACGGGTCAAATCTGACCAAAGATTCCCTTCTTGTGTCTCCGGCTGTCTGTGTTTGTGTTTGTGACTTGCATCCCGACTATTGATCAGTCTATCTGCAAAGAAATATAAAAGTTGTCCCTGAAGGTCTGATCAATAATGCCAATGTCCCTGTCTTTCTCGGCTTATTAGAGAGGGATTACAGCGGATTCTCATTGGCCTCTGGGCATGCGTTTGTGTGTGAGGTCATTTATTTCCTATTTACCACTAAAAAGCTTATTGATGACTCGTGTGGTGGTTAACGCAGCAATTTCCGATTCCGACACCACCGGCCTTCCACCCTTGAATTGTGAAAGCCTCCTGAACTGAAGTCAAACGGCAAGAGAAATGAATTTCTGCTGCATAATGTCGCACAGATCAATCAGAACCGTTTACAACATATTACTTTTATGAAATGTGAAATTTGCAAACTCTCAACTGTCAAATGGTTTGTCCACTTTTCTCTGTAAGAGGAAAACTTTAGGAATACAATCACTGCAAAAACACAAAATGTTACCAAGTGTTTTTGGTCTGCTTTCAAGTGCAAATATCTTAATTATTTTGAAATAAGACAAAACTAACTTAAAGGTATATTTACATCGAGATATGCTAGCTTGTTCTAAGTAAATCATTTTGAATATAGAATATAGATTTAAAGGTAGTGGCTCCATTTTCATTTTTTTCACTTCTGGCTTGTTATAATTTTTATTAATATTCATGAATTATTGAACTCAAACAAGCTGCTATATCTTGCTGAAAAGTTACTTGTAAGTAATCTGTTCTAAGATATTCGCACCAAAAATACTTGGTAAGATTTTGTGTTTTTGCAGTGCTGCAATGAACAACAACAAAAACAATTGTAGCAGTTGGAAATAAATTCACATTATTAAACTTCCAATCACGATTACAAACTCCTGAAAAACACAAAGAAGTGCAGTAGATTATCAGAGCAGTTGTCACATGTGTAGGAAAATGTCCATAGATGCTTCTGACAGACATTTCCAGGCCACATGCTGTCGAACTGTCGCGATCAGATTCCCTCTCAAACACTGAATGAAAAAAATGTTAAATCACAAGTTTATAGCAAAGCCTTAGAAGCTGCAAGAAAAACCACAGAGCTGTTTCTGAGAGCTCAGACGGTGTTTTTATCCAAAAGACGACAGACATAAAACATCTGATAAGGAAAATCAAAGAGAGATTTAAGAGAGAAAGAGTTGAGCACTGAGCGAAGACCCCAGGGAGCCGTTTATGTTCAGAGTAGTCAGTGGAAATCTTCTGTCGGTGTCGTGTTTTAACAGGAAATCAGGGGAATTAATTGATCTATTAAAGGGAGATTGCATCTCTGCTTTAATGCCTCAGTCTGGAAACACAAATGTTCTGTAACAAAGTTTGTCATGGAGATACTGGCTTTGTTACTTTATGCTGTTTAGACAAAGATTTGTAGAAGTTTAGAATTGAGTTAAAGAACATGGTTGAAACATCTCCAGGAAATAAAAGTCAAGACTGAGAAGAATCTTTAGGACCTCATAACAGAATAAAATAGTTGGTCATGGCGGAGAACTCTATGAAACAGAGATGTCTTCCCCGTAAAACAATAAATAACTTAAAGCTTAGCACAAGGTTCTGTTTTTGCAACATAAATGGGACTTCATCATTAGGAAATATACACAAGCTTTTACGCTCTAAAGCATTTTTAAAATGGAGATTTGTTTCTTTTTATTAAAAGTCATATTCTTAGTTTCAGAGTTCTTTAAAAAATGGAGAATCACTTTTAACACCTTGTGAAACTGATGTTTTGTAGAAACAGAAGTTTTCCATTCGTGATACAGAATAACAGGAAGTATTGACCTCCGGCAGCAGCGTTCACACAATAATTATGTATTTTCTGGGTTGCTAAATATGGCGAAATAGAGACGCGGAAAATTAAAACAGAAGAAACAGAGTTTGGAAAATAAAACACATCTCATAGGACCCTAAGTGACCTGGAAGCAAAGTGATCTAAAACTTCTGCACAATGTGTCATGACTCTTTTAATTCAATGTTTGTCTTCCTGATTGTCAGTGTTTAACATTTTTCCTCTCTTTGCCTCCTTCGCCATCAATTATTAGTGAAGTGTCAACATTTAGCTTCTGTGTTTCGCGCAAATGAAGAGAGCCAGCCGACCGCAACATAAACCGATGTAAAAGCATTATAAAAAGCCATTTGGAGGTTTGTGAAGAGTGACGAAATTCCCCAGCCTCACACGCCCTCACGCAGACGCACCGCCTGCTCCATTTGCTGTAATATGAGTAAATGAATTAGGTTTTGATGCTTTAAAAGCTTTTTTTCTTTTGGCTCTTATTGGGAGTAAATTTCACTCTAATGGTGAGGTGTGTTTACAAGCCGCTGGCGGCGGAGAGAGAGAGACGGACAACCTGAAGGAGGGAAAGCTAAAGGGAGGACAAAGGAGAGTAAGAATGATGGATTATAAATGGATTTTAAAAGAAGGGCACGTCGGGATGAAGGGGAAAGAGGACGGGAGGACAGAAGAACGTACTCAACCTCAGACAGATGAATGAGTTGTTTGCATTCATGGTTTACTCCATTGCCCCATTAAAGGCATTTCAATTACCGACTTATCAGATTACTGCAAGGTTAAGAGACGGAGGTGGGGACCAGAGAACAGTGTCGTAAGAGATGAGCTATGAAGATTAACATTAATGTAAGAACAGGGATTGAAACTAAATGGCTGTCCAGAATACAAACGCAACACAATTTAAATGCATCATTGTGTGTCAGGTTTTTTATTTGTTTTTTCTCCTTCTTTCTTAATTATTTCTGAGTTTTTTTTGTTCAGGTCAGCTTTTTGAATAGATTTTGGTTTTATGTTGGTTGGATTTAGTTTAGTTTCTCTTCCTGTCTGTGTTTTACCCTGGAGGCCTGCACAGCAGAGCACGATTAGCGGCTTAGCTTTAGACACCACAAAATTTAAGTTTTTGACTTTTTCTTTACACTTTTACTTTAATAAGTGTCAACATACTTTTATTTAACAGTAGTCACCATCTTTTCTCTATGTTTTTGTAGAGTATGTCTGATATTTCCTCTGATTGGCTGTTCCCTGATAACGTAGCTCAGGAAGACTGACTGTTGGTCCCACTTGTTTCTACTGTGCGTATTAATGCATAATGAGGTATCCTTGGTGTTTGAACTATTAAAATGGGCAGCTATAAGTGTGTTAAAGTCTCAAATGTTTGTTGATTTCAGCAATATTGTACACATTTTACACAGATTTACTAGTGCTGTTAATATTTGTGCAGGGATGAGACCAAACGATAACCTGAAGACTTTAGCAGTGAAAGAAGAAGAATTTAACCTGTTTGACCTCAAATATGAACAAACCAAACTAGTTACTGATGCTGAATTTGAGTCTTTGCTGTTATGATACATTCAGTCCAGCTTCCTGTCTGTTCCTGCTGATGATGATGATGATCCTGCAGGGCCATTACCCATTCAGGACGCAGAACATATGGGGGTGTGAGGCACCTCAGGGGGGAATCGGGTGTACTAAATGGACCGAAGGCCAGAGAGATATTTGTGTTGGGGTTCGCCGATTCCCTTCGGCATGAATTATGCGATGGCGATGATGAGGAAGATGAGCCATTTTACCAAACAATGGCGTCGTTTTTCATCCAGATAGGAAGAAGTCATGTCCGTCCAGCAGCTGAAGATTTTCAGCACTTTCCGGTTTCGCTCACGCTGAGCTTCCTTTTCTGGCTCATCCAATTTAAGTTTGTTTTCAGGCACTAGGAAAGACTTTCTTAGTTTTGTTTTTAAAGTGGCATTGGAAAATTTAATCAGTTTTATTCTCAAACAATCAAATCAAAGGCTTGCAGACTGCAAGATTCTCACAAGTTTGATTCGTTTTTTGAGATGTTGGAGAAAAACAAATGTTTTCTGACTCATTTTACCTGATATTTAAAATTTCTAATTGCACTTTGACCCATGTGAAAGATTAGCTTTTTTGTTTTAGTCAACCTATTGTTTTTGACACAGTTTCTTTATTTATTTTACATTGTTTGTTTTTCTCCTAACTGCACTGACTGAACCAACTAAAGCTGTTTTTATGTGTTTGACCAAGCTTGTGAAGATATTGGTGTATTTAAGTGTGCTGTACTGCTGTAGAGTTATCAAATTAATGTGTAATGATTAGAAAAAATAAACATTCTCAGTCAATCTTCTGTATTGGATTGGTATCGGCCGATACTAAAACTCAGATATCGGTATTGGAAGTGAAAAAGTGGATTGGTGCGTACTTCTAACCCCAGCTGAAAACTTTCAGATAGGAAACGGAAGAGAGAAATCCATATTTTTTCTTGATCACAGACCTTAACCTGCTGCTGTTTAAAAATACCACATCCTATAAGATCCCAAGTGGGAAGATGATGCCAAGGTATGGAGCATATATTCCCCAGGAGCATCATTTCCTTTGTTCAGGTGTGCATATCTGTGTTTTCCTTTAAGCCGGCCTCCTACGCTGTAGATAATAGCTTTTCAGCTCTATTAAAAGGATGCATCCGCCTCCTTCACATATTGTCACAAGCTACAGACATAAATCCAGTGCAGAAACACTTAAGTGTGCATTACTGTTAACTGAATAATATCAACACTAATGTATGGCTGCAGAAGTTTACTTTCTAAAGGACTATTGTGGAAAAAAGCCAAACTGTTTTGAAAGCCGTATCAGTCCTCAGAAGACTAGCTCCATGAAATTGTGACTTTTCTTGTGAAATAGAACTAAATTGGGATTGATTGTCTCAGGGAATCACCTTGTAGGAGCTAAAATCTTGATTTCTGTCTCTTACTTGTGTTTTTGCAACAGATCACTTGTAACAAAGAGCCTTAAAGTGTGTTCCTGCAATGTCTGGTATTGTTCTGATGCAACATATAATTATCCTTTTGTATTTAGGAGTCTTTTCTGCCTGAACATGCAGTTATTGTCACGGAAAAAAGAAAAGGCATCATTACAAAACTATTTGTTTAAGTTGAGTCAGATTTTGGCATCCACTTATAATAGGCCTAAATTTTGTATCAATATTCTCTTTATGATGTTACTTTGATGATAATTGCTTTAGGCTGTGAGATAAATATCAAATCATACATTATCGTAATCATACATGTTTTACAAAAGCAAGTAATGGATGCAGAGTTTGGATTTTGTTGTGTATATTTTCTTCAATCTATTGATTTTTAATTATACATACATACCCAAAACGTATTTGGGTAAATTTAATGTATAGTTGCAATTGCTTCTCACTATTTGTGCCGGAACTCTGCTGTGGTTGCTAGGTAACGGGTGGAAATCTGCTGTGGTTGCTAGGTAACAGGGCTGGGCTTCACTAAGGTTGCTAGGTAATGGGCAGAACTCTGCTGGGGTTGCTAGGTAACGGGTGGAAATCTGCTGGGGTTGCTAGGTAATGGGCAGTCCCTGCTGATTTGTTACTTTACTTTCGGAAGGTTTTTGAAATAGCTGATTTTCCAGACACCAAAATACATTAACTTGTTCTCAACAAAACTGTTTTTTTTTTTTTAAGTACTTGGTCTGTTTTTAGAAGCAGTAGAAACCCAAATAGAAGCACAAAAACGACCAAACTGTGAATTTTGAGTAACGGGTCCATTTAAACTGATTTCCACAGCTGAAATATGCAGCAGAGGATCCTGCTTCTCTTTGGTGTCGACATCTTTGGAAAAGTAAAAGTGAGATCTCAGACTCTCCACAGTCTTTGTGAAAACAGTTGGTCTCGAGTGGCAGTGTGTGCTGGAACGTTTGTTGCTCTGAGTTGACCCACTTATTCTGATCTAGACGTGTGTGTGTATGTGTGTGTGTCTGTGTGTGTTTGTGTTTGTGTGAGGTACGGTAGACGGATTCACGTGTTTTTCTCACATTAACAGATTTTTTGTCTCTCTAACCTCCACAGCAGCGAAACAGTGTGAGAAACGGCAGTTATGAGTTTGTTCTGTTTCTGGTGGTGCTTGTTGGAGTGTGAGTGAATAAAAGCATCTTGTGTTACTCTATTGTGTAAAAACCGGGCCTTTGTGATAATTTATATCCATGAAATTCATTCTCACATTCTCTGTTTTTTACGTCCAGAGTACCACTGTCCTATTTTTATGTTGCTCCATCCACCTTAATTTGCCAAATTATATGTTCATTATAATATTTGTGATTCTTCCAGAAATGTAAAATTTTTTCTGCATGTAAAATGTCACAGATATTTTTGAAAATGTTTTATTCAAACCACAGGATGTGGAAAATGATTGGGCTAAAATGAAAAAGGGTTATTACAGTACAGCTTAAACATAGGTGAATTATTTATTTCTCGGCCAGCCAAACTGCTAAGGTGTTTGTCATGAAAAAGTAGCATAACCATAAAATCCCATTTTTGCATTGCTTAGATGCAATTTGGGGATTATTTAATGTAATTTTTACTACAGGACATATTTTCAAACCTAGAAACCTAGAATGAAGTATTAGTTATGCTTTATTATTATTATTATTATTATTATTATTATTATTAATATGTGAAACACCCTTCAGAAACCATCAGAGGACAAAAAAATAAGCATCCGCCTTTAGTTACGATTAATCTGCACAGTCACACCTGCTTTATTTAGTATGCAACTTTTCTCCTCTCTCTTCCCAGAGACTCTTCAGTCGCTTCTAATTCTTAGTGAAGCTGATGGCAGTTAGCCAAATGGAGCTGGTCGACCCATAAAAGCTCCATCCTCGGCCGTAAAGCACCGACTAAAACACACTTAAACCATAAGCTGACAAAGAAAGTGTGGTTTACGCCTGGTTTTGCAACCCTCAGGGTGTGGATGCATTAGGACATTGATATACCATTTTGGTGATTTAAAGAGCTTTAAGAGTTTGGCTTTTTTGCTGCATCAAGCATCTGGTTTATGCTGTACGAAACTTGCCAACCATTTTCCAGCTCACAGTACTTCGTAATTAATAGTTTGTGGGACATTATTTATCCATGGAGGATGCACTTAATGTCCTGAAGAAATCAATGATTCTCTCTCTGTGAGGCATAAAGTATCCTATGCATGTGAGGAAGCATGATTATAAAATAAGACTCCATATTCAAGTCGAGTTTATTTAAAAAGTTCATTTAACGGGTTGCTTTCGACCCAAAGGGCGATACCTGAAGGGAGCCAAGGGAAAAATTAACGCAGGAGAAACACAAAAACGTTACAACATCCCTCCGTTTGGCCTTAGAGAAGGAAAAAAGCAGAACATTGTAGCATTTAGATTTAATTTTTCATGCTGATAATTCACTAAAAACTAGAAACCTAAAGGCTAGTGACAGACGATTCACTTCTGAAGCCCTAAATATGACTATTGAGGTTTGGCCAGTTGTTGTTTGATTAATTACAGACATTTACAGTTAACATCATTAAATTTTTTTATTCAAGTCCCACCTGTAGTATGAAATAAATAGAACTGATCCCAAGACCTGGCCTTGGGGAACACCTGGACGCTATGGTAACTGAAACATGTAAAAATTATATTTTTTAAAGCAGACAGAGAAAACAGAAGTAAAAACTGTTTGGAAAAAGCTAAAATTCCTGTTTATTTTCCATGTAACTTGATGGAATTTTCTCACCCTTTAGAAACATGAATTCATTAATTATATGGCTGCAGCGGCCTGATTGTAGCATGCTGCTTCAATCCAAAATGTCTTTCAGAAAGTTACTAGGACATGATTTTGTTGAAAACTGATGTCAGATTAACTTCATGTGTGTTTTTTGTTCTTTTCCATGTGTGCAGGCTCGTTTATGGTAGTGAACGCATCGGGCCGCGCGTCAGGACAAAAGGCTCACCTGTACATGCCCACCCTGAAGGAGAACGACACCCACTGCATCGACTTCCTGTACTCTCTGTCCAGTCGCGACGGGGCAAGCCCAGGAACTTTAAACGTCTACATCAAGGTGTGTAGCAGAAAATAAAGATGTGAAGCGGATGGCTGGCCGAGAAGGACTGGTGCACAAGCTACTGCTTGGAAACGGCCGTTTATTTGACGTCAGCTCAAGGTGTGACGTGTACAGCTAGCTTACCGAAGGATTGCTTAAAAATAATAATGAATAAATGGCTTAAAACCGAGTCACTCAAAAGAAAAATTAAATATATTAGTGGAAATACAATGCCAGGATTACTTTTATGATCGGAGGAAGTTGAGCTATACATGCGGTAAGTTTTGATGCGTTGTTCACCAGCGATTCGATTCTTTTGAACGACTGCCAGCGAGTCTCAGTTCGTGAGAACTGTTCTTTTTTATGACTTTGTGTGCTTAGGCTGCAGAAGATAAATTTTGTTTTTGCCAAAGCAACTCAGCATTTCTTTTGTTATGCTTCTAGATTACAAATAGTCCTAATGCACACAACACTTGATAGTGAAGAACAACTTCGCTTTTTATTTCCTTATGTTTGACATGATTGGAAAGCTTAGAATCCAAACTTTAATCTGTAAATAAGTGAAAACGCCCAGAGAAGACGTGTTCATGGTTTTGTTGTGGCCATTCACATTTACAAAAACAGCTCCACCCTTATCATTACAAGAAAACAGTGAGTGAGTAGAGAGACTAGTGTTTTCATTTCATTAAATGGGTGAAGTGGTCCTCAACCTGAAAAGTTTGAGAAACATCCAAATAGGTAAAATGTTTTAGTTCACTATAAACAATCAGGACTGAAGGGGTTAAAAAAGCCTCTGCAGCACCACATCTAAGGAAAATCCATCTTTTGAGGTTTGCTGCTTTGGATTGCAGGCTCCCTGAATCAGCTCTTTTCATCATTTACCTTTCTGTCGTCCTTCCCTGTTTCTCACCGCCTGCAGGTGAACGGAGGCGCTCAAGGTAACCCGGTGTGGAACGCCTCGGATACCGTCACCGAAGGCTGGGTCAAGGCTGAGCTCGCCATTTCCACATTCTGGCCCAACTCCTATCAGGTACTCCACACACACACACACACACTCATATATCACACACACACACCCATATATCGCATGCACACGCAGACACACACACGCACACACGCAGACACACACACACACACACACGCATATATATCACACACACACGCACCCATATATCGCATGCACACGCAGACACACACACACACACACACGCATATATATCACACACACACGCACCCATATATCGCATGCACACGCAGACACACACACACAC
>NW_006800045.1:1549136-1572261 GCF_000485575.1 Poecilia formosa | reverse complement strand
ACACACACACACACACACACACACACACACACACACGCTCTCTGTTTGTAGAAATACTCAGATAAAATACAGATCCACTTATTTCACTTCTGATATCTGAGGATTAGAATCGACTGATTCTGATCTGATACTGAAAAACAGCTGAATTTATTAAAAGCATTTATTCCTTTTAACCACAGACATAATTGTACTGAATTGCACTTTTATTTTATAATTCTGCACCAGAACATCACACTTAAACACCAATACCTTCACAACTTGGTCAAACATGTAAAAACAACTTTCATGTGTTCATTCAGTGCAGTTAGGACTAAAACAGCCAAAGAAATTTAAATACTAAAACTAAAACAGTAGGTTGACTGTCTTGGTCAAACTGCAACAAACCTTCTTTCTAGTGGTTCAGAAAGTAAAATTAGGAATTGTAAATGTAAAATAGTAAAGCATGATGTCGCTCAGAGCACAAGGCATAGAATTAGACTGAATAGATCTGACCCAATGGGTCAGGAACGTTGTCAGGAAACCAGATCTAGAAGTCTTCTGGATATTGGGACCAATATCAATATTAGTACGGGATGCAGACGCTGTCGGACTGCGATACGACTCCATAGCACCCAGAGATGGAGCTCATTTTAAAGTTTTAGTGAAAATAATTCACATTTTTACAGCCTGACTGTTTCTTTGGGTGCAGAAATAAAATGCAGAGGTGGAAACTTATATTTTAGCTACTATAAGTAGTCACTGCTTACAGTTTTGAGCCACGAACTACGGTGAGTTCTGTAACTGAACTGTTCCTTTAATGACCTCCAGTCTTGCTGTGTTTCCTTGTTTATTGGTCTATTAAAGGTGCAGCAGTATACAGCTCTGTGCTGCCGTCAAGTAACACTACAGTACCTTTTGCTTTAGGTAATGACCTGAGTGGATAAAAGCACCATAGATATAAGACTTTATAGGAGCTAAAGTGAATTAAAGGCTTCTTTATCTTTTCCTCCCTAATTATCTGTGACCTCCCAGGGAGAGATGACACTTCCCTTTTCTACTCCGACTATCAGCTAAAGGTTCAGAGCACCAAGTGCATCAAAGTGGTTTTATGCAAAACCTATGGTGGTAGAATTACTTTTTATAAAAGCTTTTCACTTGTACAAAAAGGTGAAATTATTTAAGATGAGTAGAAAACTCTAAAATAAATCACTAATGATTTAGTTTCAAGTTGAATCAACAGTAAAAAGCAACTCACTAGTAACTTTTACACAAGTTATAGGAGCTTCTTCTAAGATAATAATTCATTAATATTGATTTTAAAAAGCATTAGATCCCCTGGCAGACTTTTTCACTTATAACATTGAACAATGTAACTAATCTGATTGGACCTTTTTAAATCGATATTATGGGGAATTACTGACTATAAACAAACTTGTATAACTTACTGAAAAGTTACTTCCAAGTTATTTTGTCTTATTTCAGGTCTACTAAGACATTTGCATTAGAAACTAAATCAGAAAAGTCTTTTTTTTTTTACTTTAATCATAACTTTTTTCCTTAGAATTCAGATTTTTCTAATTTCAGATGATTAAAGTCAGATTTGTGATAAAAGTCAGATTTTTACCTGGTACAGTTTTGTGTTTTTACAGTGCTTAAATTTAAGATGGAGTCATGATTGGCCAATAAACTTACCAAGCAGCATTCTCATGTTTTATTTTAACAAGAAATATTTGTGTTTTTGATACAAATATGTGGAATTTGTTTGAGAAAAAGTGATCTCACTATTCAGAGTATCCTGGCTCCGTCTGGACGCGGTTTGACAGTATGTTCATGTTTATGTTGGTGGGTCAGGAGTTCATGGCCTCCCAGCCACCCGGCTGACTTCATGTCACCCTCAGTCTGTGTTCAGGTCTTTTTTAACTGCATGTGTGGGGTAAAGAAATGAAGAACAACACAAAGCGACAGCTTCAGAAAGGGAAAAAAAGAGATGAGGGAAAAACAGGGGGGCAATGAGTGATGGAAGATGGATGAGGAGAAAATAAGAAGGGAGAAAAGCAGAGAAGTGACAGCATATGTGGCTGGCATACGGATAGAGACAGAAGTGATGAAGTGAAAAGAGGAATAGTTGCTGACTTTTGGTGGAAAATTCCCCTGGGCTTCCCATATGAGCTTCTTCACAGCGATGTCGAGACGCAGCAGCCTGTGAAGGGAAAAAAGTTTTTATATCTGGATTTCTTTAATTTATTTTTTTCCTCCTTCCTCTCTCTCTTCTGTGTTTTGACTCTCAGGTAATATTTGAGGCGGTTTCGGTCCAAGGCCACCCTGGTTTCATCGCCATCGATGACATACGAGTTCTCGCTCATCCTTGCCGTAAGTGAGAGAGACTCGGTTTGACCCTGCAAACTGTAACCCTGCTGAGCGTCATCTGTTTTATTGCTGTTCTGCACGCGCACACACACGCACACACTCAAACACACACACAGATAGTGAGGATTGCAGACAGATTGCAGAGAACCAGAAGAAGGTCCAAACTCAGGGTCTTCATCACTCAAATCTGACAGAAACACTTTGCTCCACAAAACTCTGTGCTGTAAAAATCACCAAATTACTATTTCCTGGCTGCTTAAATTCCCTCTTACGTTCATAAAACCATTTCTAAACAACAGTGTTGATTTCAGAATGTGAAAGTCTTAACTGATCTAACCTATCTGAATTATTATAATGCACAAAAAACCAGCAGAAACACCAATATAATGAAATGTCATGGAGAAAGATGAATTTCAAAAGCTTTGAAGGAGCAACCTTCATGTGTAAGTCATTAGTGCCACAGCAAATTATCATCATTAAATGAGTGATGGCTCCACACTCAGTTGGGTTTATCTACTTCTACAGACAGTCAAATGAAATTAACCAGTCGCAGACGGCTCTCGATACCAAAGTCACCACAATGTCAGCCTGCCTGCACTCGTCTCTCACAGCCTCGCTTCTGATTGCAATAATAACCTGTCTTACATTATAAATGTCTTTTAGTCCTACTGTTTACACAAACACTAACTATGTATCATAAAATCGCACAATTTGAAATTTCAAAAATGAATTCTCTGAATGGAAACGTCCATTTGGAAAAAACGTGTTTTCCCATAAAAAGGTTTTGCTCTAGGCTGAGTTGGTTTTTCAGCTGTATTAAAATTGGTTTATTTTGTAAAACTGCAATGGAAACACTTCTTTCGCTCTTTCGAGTCACACAATCAACAGCTGGATGTTATTACTGTTGAAAACAACAAAGAAGACGACAGGAAGTGGAAGGAGGATGATGGTTTGTTTTTGTTTTTTCGGACAATGTGCAGCTAAAGTTATGCTGGAGCATAACTTTAGCTCCAGCATGCCATAATGTGGTCGGATGACCCAGCAAGTCATCCGACCACATTATGGCACAAACATGAGAGTTTAATGGTGTCTTAGGTCAAAGTCGAACTGAATTAAATGTTTTTTTCTGGATGTAACCAGTTGGAGTTCAATGTGAACCCTTTAACTTATTTAAGTCTATTTAAACTTAGTAAAATATTTAAATATTTTACTAAAACCAAGCAGTTTGATCTAAAATTGAGACTTTAACCATTTAAATCAGGCGAGTTTCTTGATTTTCATATGTATTTTATTTCAGCTTGGAATTACTTTGCACATAATGTGCATTTGTATTCAGTTATTGATTTTGTTCATATTGTTGGCATAATTTGTGTGCTGTTGTCATGTTGCAGGTAAAGCTCCTCATTTCCTGCGGCTGCAGAATGTGGAGGTGAACGTGGGGCAGAATGCCACGTTCCAGTGCACTGCTGGAGGGAAATGGTCTCAGCATGATAAACTCTGGCTGCAGGTTTGTACCGTCCCATGCCGGATCATAACATCCTATTGACTGGATTTCAATTCAGTCACACATATATTCCAATTGATTCTAGTTAGCAAACAGTACAGTTTGCTCAGTTCATTATTAAAAGTAGCGACAGTAGAAAATCGCTTGCATTGAGTCGTTAATTTTCACATCAAGCACGCAGCGACAGTGGAGAGGAAGACAAGCCAGAACAAACAAGAACAGAAGTAAGATGATTTTTAATGTTCATTAACAGCAGAAGAGGGAGAACAAGATGGCTGTGGTTCCTCCTCCAGGCCAAACCACAGCCGAACCGAACGCCAGACCAGGTGTAGCTTTTATGGAGAGCTAAAAATGACTATTTATAGACGCGTGGCATGTTATTGTTTACATCTGGAAATTTCACACATATACACAAATACTGAAGGGCAAAAGAACGATTATTTTACGTGCTGTGCTGCCACAGTAGATCAATTCTGTTGACGAAATGAAACCTGGAGTTGTAGGTATTATTAATTTAGTGCAGCCCGCCACAAAAAGTGAAAACAAAGCAGAAAAACCGTTGAAGAATAACTCAAAACCACTCATGTTCTTTTCTTGTATTCTACGCTACACACATACCCGTTGCTATAGCAACTGCCTGACAACAGCTCTACTAACATATCAGGTTGCAACACCAAGAAGAGAATCAAATGTTTCCTACACAAACAACAGAAGATTCAGTCTGTTACAGTTTCATGTTTTCAGGCTTGCTTGTTGTTTTACGGTTATTAATAAGTGATTATCTGAAAATAACTGTGATTGATTAGCTAAATGAAACACCTGCTCAGCTGATCATCTGTCAGAGTTGGTTTGTTGGTTGTGTTTTTTTTTTACTGAACAAAACAAACCAAATCCTACAGCACATCTACATGTCAAAGTCAAGCTAGCATAACTGACCTAGCTCCTTCTCTTGATTTCTTTAACTTTTCATGTGAAGCCATAGATCTTAATAGCTAGTTGCTAATACTGTTGACATTCAGTAGCAAAGCACTGCGTCCCTTTTTCTTTTATATATCACGCATACATTTAAGATTTATCGCATTATGTTGACAACTTGATGGCTAAAACCAATGGTTGTCATGACCAGCCAGCAGTTTTTGGGGATTTTACTTTTGTGATCTCACATTACAACATGTCTGTGTTGTAATTCAATCCAATTCACTCTGGTTTTCTACAGGCTAATAATTTAATCTTAGCCAACCTGCAGTACTAATTTACCCAAACTCTTCTACTTTTTGTAGATTGGAAGTTGACTCGATTATTCTACTATTTTAGTTCAGTCCCTTTTAATTCAAATGTAATGTTGTTCAGTTCTTTCTCATTAGATTTAAACAAACTACATAAAGTCAGTTTCATGTAAAACCTCCAGGTCTCTGAGCTCCATTTTGTGAACTGATTAAACTAAACCTTGTTCTGTTTTGCACCAGTGATTCCATTTCTGCACCAGTGACATTTCTTACTCGTGTTTGTCAACATGTTCATGCTGCGTGTCGTCATGGCAATGTATTAATTTCAGTCTACATTCATGTGCAAGTTTGCATTATTGTTACAGCAGAACTCAAAACCCAGGAGATTACTGCAGGGTGAAGAAATGACATGTGGAGCTGGGAGTGTTAACTCTCCCAGCTCAGGCTCTGCTGGGGGAAAAGCATCTTTTCCTGAGTGGTCCGTCAGGATTGCAGTTGAGAGATTTAATCTGCAGATTGCATGCAGAAAGTGGTATTTTTTAGTTTTCAGGTTGACTTCCTCAGAGAAAATTTACTCTATTTTTTCCAAGCATAAATACAGAGTCTTTGTTTTCATTTCATGATGCACATATTCTGTAAATTCATGGATTGCTTTGGTAAAACCATACAGGGTAGGAGAGTAACACTGATGGAACAGCAGTTATTTTACCAAATATAAACGGTTGCACTGTAAATTCAGTTAATAATAACACATTAACATGGAAAACAAGTGGAACACCCACAACAACAAGTATGATTTCCCATCTTCCAGCAGTGGAACGGCAAAGACACGGCGCTGATGGTGACCAGGGTGGTCAACCACCGCCGCTTCTCTGCGACGGTGAGCGTCGGTGACACGTCGCAGCGCAGCACCAGCCGCTACCGCTGCGTCATCCGGTCCGATGGCGGATCCGGAGTTTCCAACTACGCCGACTTGATTGTTAAAGGTACGTAAATGTGACTGCAGAGGTTGGGGTGAAACAGAGATCCACACACTTCATTACTATGTATGCAGCAAAGTGGGACTGTTTCTGCTGGAAGTGTGGAACAAGCCCTGGTTGTTTGTGTCGATGTGTGCATGTTTGGCTGCGGCCCATTAGAGCTGCGAGGGAGCTGAGGACGGAATACTGAAAAGATTCCCAGAAAGTGGGAACCCACAATGAGTCCTCTCTGTTCACGCTCCTCCGAATGTTTTTGATCCGGTTTTCACTCAAACTGTGAAGAAGATCCAAACATTTTAGATGTTTATAAAAATAACTATTTTTGCCTCAACTTATACACAAATGTATTATTCTTAAAGATGAGCAGTACTTTAGTTTACCAGAAGGACTGTGGCAAATAACTCCTGAAAAACAAGTTTGACTTTTAATGTTGGAAATCTTCACACTGAACCCAAATATAAGTTATTTTAATGTTCATTACATTAGAAGCCCAAAACATTTCATGCCTCTTCCAGCTGTATATTAGGTTAAATAGTGAACTAACTTACCAACATGTTTCTTCTGGTTGGAAGTAATTTGAATCTGTAAAGGGAGCTGAAGATTAGGTGACGTTCACACAGCAGGCGAATGTGACCCAAATCCGACTTTTTTCACAGCAGCCTGATTGGACCAATTCTGATCTTTTCACCTAAAAACCAAAATCAGATTTGTCCCACTTTCACGTGTAGCTAAATAGCACATCTGATTGTTTTCAAAGCATCTGCAGTCTGATTAGGCGTGTTGATTTTATCCAGCTTTTATGTCGTTGATGTGAGACGTACATCATAATTCTGCACCAGAAGAAGCCAGATGCTGTAAATCAGGACGTAAACAATGGTGGAATATTATCATTATGAACTGATTAGTGAAATCTGTGTCACATCACAATCCCTCCACTCCTGCCTCTGACTGCACATCCACTCACTATAGATATGTGTAAACATATAAGTATATATATTAAAGACACTCAGAGTTGAGTGTTGTAAAGTCTGATGGCTACAGGCAAACTTTACAACACCTAACTTGGAATGTAAATTAAATCAGATCACATCCTGAGGTAGAGTAATTAAAGACAGGAAATATTATCTAAAGTAAATGTCTCTGATTGGAATTACGCTGTTAACTGTATTTGTTGTGAAGGATGTTTTAGCCTGCAGAGAGTCAGAAAAGTTGGATTGCGTGTGTTAACGCCGCCACTCTGATTCGACGGTCGTCCAGGGACAGAACTGTCATTACCATCTGTTTGCAGAATCACACTATCGACTCACGAGAGCATCTGAAGCTCACCGCCCTGAAAGCATCCCGTAAAGAGTGTGTGTTCATTGTGTTGCTCTGTGTGTGTGGGTGGGTGAAGCTCAGGTGTTGTCGGCCATGCTTCTTGCCAGGGGAATAACTGATGCCAACGCAGCGAACAAAAGAGGAAAGGGAAAATGAAAACACACGCATGAAAACACCCTCCTCCAATTTGCATAAATGTGTCATCATCCTTCATTTCCACTTTGACTTTTTGTCCCTTTTCCCTCATTCTTGTCACTCCTGTGTTGCTGATTTGCTTTAGTGCAGCTTCATTTGTTTGGTGTGGCTACTATACATGCATGACTTTGTGTTGTCATGTGTAAGGTGTCGTGATGAGTTTTGTGTGTGTGTGTGTGTGTCTGCTAAGTGAAATCAGGGTTAATTACTGTTGCTCAGTCAGGTGTGACGGGGGAATCTGGAGAGAGATGCTGCTCATATTACAGCGCCCCGCCTGTACGCTCTGTACGTCTCTGTCCCATACGTGTTCGTTCATGCATGGAAAGCCTCCATAACCCAGCCCTGTTGGCCAGCTCAACACACGATGCTACTTTTTTAGATTCGGAGACAAACTAGCATCTGTTGGGTGAATGTCTTTTTTAGAAAATGCACCTTTTCACCCATAATGTTCACAAAACACCATAGTTATATGACAACAATCCTTGGAGTAAGTGATGAAAAAGGGAAATGATGTTGATGCATCTTTTCTCAGAGCTAGCATGTTGGAGCAGCTCTGTTTCTCTAGACGTTTGTTCACATATTGTTTGGTTGAGGCTTTGCACGTTTGGACAATCATTCCCTCTGGCTTCTGGTTTTGCACCTGGAAGAAATTTTATGTAACCTTGGCAACAAGGTATTGTTTTACCACTGGGATCAGCTGATTAGCATCTCAAAAGCTAAAATAACACCTGAACTATGATCTCAATTCACTAAAGAGTGGAAAAAGAGGCTTCGGTAGCTCGGTTTCCGTTGACCATAGAATTGCGCAAATTGGAATTACGAAAATAATGTCGCTTAAAGGATACATGCCTATTGATGTTTCGTACTTAAACGTTTTTTACACTAGAATGAGGTGGTTTTTTGATGTATCAAAATTAACATATCAAAGCATTTTTATGCATCACACAAGTCATGTGATCGATAACCAGCTGTTACTACTGGTGGGAATGATGAATAAAGACGACAGGAAGTGGTAGATGGAAGATGGCACAGCATATTTTTTTAATGACTTGTGTTTGTAAATTGTGTTTTCTTATTACGTTTCTTATTTAATGGAAACACCGCAGTTGTAAAATTGTGTTTTTTTCAGCATCTGCAGAATATTGACAAGGTTTTGTGTTCTTTTGTTGTATAAAAGCAGCTGTGGGTGCAGAGCAGAACCAAACAGCAGAAAAGGAAGGAGGAAGTTCAAGTCCATCAATCATAATGGGCAAGAATCATTTCCCCTGTGCCATCATTTCTTTATAACTATAAACCAGACAGATATTTAACTAAACTGCCCATGTTTGGATATAAAATCCTCTCACTCAGCACACGCCCTCTGGTGGTGAGTCAGCAGTTGGAATTGATCTACAGCATTTGCTATAAACAACTCAAACACTTAAAAAAATAACACCTAGCTGTTTTTAGGCGATACGTTAATATTTTTTGGTGTCTGGAAAGTGAGCCATTTCAAAAACCTTTAGAATATAACATCACAAATCAGCAGGGGCTCCCTGTTGCCAATTATTTGGATTTAAAGTGACAGGAGACCCTAAAACAGCTCAAATAGGCAGAACCGAGCAGAATAAAGTCTCATAATGTAAGAACGATTTTATGTAAAACATGTAATGTTTTGTACAGACCATAGATCTTACCCTGTTCAAGGAGGCATCATAGTCACCTTTAGTTATGGCTGTGGCCATAAATGAGATGATTCATGTGAATTTTAAGGGCCTACAGAATGCACTGTGTCCACATGCAGAGAGCCGAGGTGCAGCAGCCCTGCACAGATTGAAGGTCGGCTGTATTTGAGTGTGTGCTGCATCTTGTATGGGCATTTTGACATCTGTGCGTGTGTGTGTGTTCTGTCTATCATAGATAAGACTCAGTGGGGCGAAGCAGAGATCCAGGAGAGCCTCTGTCAGCCAGTGGCCCGTTGATACCTCACAGAGAATATGTTGGAGTGTGTGCGAGTTCCCCAGGAATTGTGCCACATTTTTCTAAGTCTCCCTGGGTCATCATAAAGCTGATTTTAGTCCAAGAATTAGACCCAGCAGCAGCACCAGAGCGTGTGTTAATGTCAGACTGTGTGTGTCCGTGGAGCTTTTTGTTGCCCCAGAGCTCATTCCCAACATCGTCTGTGTGTCTGTTCCTGATAAGGAAATCAATAGGAGAGTGGACAGCTTCTGCTGTATGTGTCAGACTCCTGGAAACCCAGTGACGCTCTGAGCTCCCACTGGGTGTGAACACAACACAACCTCCAATTTACAACAATAACTGCCTGGAATACGTTGGACTTCCAAGTGAGGAGTTTTATACCAAAATGAGATGTCAGGTGTTTGAAAGAAACACAAAAGAGATGTCAGACATTCACAGAAAAACAAGCTCCTCTCTCAATGGGTTGTCTGTTTCTCTGTCAACACGTAAAACAAAGATTTTTTTAAATACAGGTTTTAAAAGGAAAACTGTCTGCTTTTCTGTGGAAGGGTTTTAGTTCTCATACCTGCAGGAAGCTTGTGAAATTTATGTGAAAATTTCAAACTTTTTATTTTTGTTTATTCTATTTATTTATTAGACCTTCATGTATATTTTGAGGTTGTTAGTTGCAGTCTTTACTTTTTACTCTGAGTGTAGTGGACAGTACTGTGATAAAGAATAACAGTAAAGTATGTCAACATAAACCTGGTGAAAGATGTTGTAGTACAGCCCATCAGTACTCTGAACAACGGACAACTCTTTCCCCCCAAATGTATAACTTTAAATAATGTCTGAAACAGTTTACCTGAAAATCCCAGCAAATATACCCAGTTTATATTACATTTTGACTTCAAAATCATCATTAAATATTAAAATTTTGGTCAGTGTTTCATTTATTATGGTTCTAGAGCAACTCTAACCAGGTGGGCTTTGATCTTGATTTAAAGGAACTCAGTGTTTCAGCTGTTTTGCAGTTTTCTGGAAGTTTATTCAAGTCAACAATTACATTAGCTAAAATACCTTATTGTTTCTCCTGGAGGAATTATGAGAATGTAATTATGTTGCATCCATTCGATGAGAAAAGTTTCTGAATTCATATTCATTAGGTTGTGTATGAAAGTGGGAGTTCCTGTCTGTCTCTGTAAGCAGGTCCTCTGGGCTTGCCGTAGGGTGTGTGTGTGTGTGTGAGAGAGGGTTGACTTGTGCATGTTGGGTAGTTTGTCATGTTGTTGCCATTTCATGTCCAATGCACTTTCATGTGCATCAGCCTCTTTATACAGATGTGGAGGTCAAGGAAGGCGGACACTTCACAGAGAATTTCTGAAGCAAAGTGTAAGTAATGCATGAACAGGTGTGGGAGGGCTGACAGGTGAGATAAGGAGGGAATAAGGCAGAGATGAAGAAGAGAGATAGGTGTGTGAGGGGGTGGAGGTAGCAACGGAGAAGAGGAGCAGAAAGACAGGGGAGCATATGACGCAACAAAAAGACAAACTCGATGTTTAAAACAGGAAGCAGAGGAGGAAAATATGAAAGATGGAGTAAGACCTCATGTTTAAACCTCTTCCTCGATGACAGAACACAGAGAATTCAGAGGACAACCAGATAAATCATGAAGCCAAAGCTGACAGCTTAAATCCCATCAGCAGTTTCTGTCTGCAGCTTGTTGAACTCCAGTCTGCTCACACATTAGATGCTCATGCGGATATGAATGCCAGAAATGAAACGAAGAGCGTCGAATTAGAGCGAGAGGGACGTGTCCACTACAAATCTCCTGTTTCCTCATGTTTCAGACTGTCATTTTATTAGAAAGTGGAAAAAACTGAAGTGACAGTAAGAGGATCAGTGTCTCTTTTCAGCTTTTTCTTACTGTTGGTGTAAGAAAAAGCTTTTTCCCCTGAAGCTCTGAGCCGCTGGACTGGCTTGACATTTCTGACTCTTTTATCCTCCATGGCTCAGAGAAAGCAAGCAGGTGGAGGTTTATTTCCTGCTTCAAGACACTTTGACGGCTGCAGTGTAGATATTATGGGAGATAGTGTAACATATTCTGGGAGGAATTAGCTCAAATCAGTTTCTTTCTCGCAGAAAATGTTAATTACCATGAAAAGTCTCTCACTCCTTTTCTTAATTTAAAATAAATAGCATTAGGGTGGGTGGAAGGTTTGACTGTAGGCTGATTTTGCCACTAATTTCATGCAATTCTGTAGCTTTAACACCATTTAAACTGGAAAGTAGCTGCCAGATTCTGCTTTTCAAATGTGTTGACATCATTGCCAATAATGGTTGCCTCTATAGTTTGCTGCATTAAAGCATCCAGGAGAGGTTTAACACACGGATCAAAAGGCTACTAAATGTTAAACTAATGGACACCAAGCCTCAAAATCACAACCTGGCATAACTTGAACCTTCAAATAATACAAATTTGATTTCTTTTCTTTTTATGTTTGCTTCAAAAATGGGTTTGAAATGGAAGCATGCGCAGCCTTTATCAGATGTGCTTGAACCATTTTATAAATCACAAAGGAAAAATTAGAACAGAAGATTTTAAAATGTAAAGACGTCCCTCCAAACTATTCAAAAAACTAGAAACTCAGTTGTAAATACAATCAGGTTTCAGCGCTGCAATGGAGAGTCAGCCATTTTTCAAACTGACGTGGACCAGTGTATTATTTGTTTTGTTAAAAAAGTTTAATATACAACAGACGGTAATATTTGCAGAAATTTAGGTCTACAACTTCATGCAAACAGCTGAAATATGCCAACACTTGAGACCTTCCTCCAAAATAGTTATAACTGCCTAATAGTTTAAACATCAAATATACAGCCAATCAGTGCCAAGGACAGGAAATGGTGCCTCCTGATTGGCTGCTTTGCAAATGCTTGGTGTGTTAGCTTGTCACGCTGCAAATTATTTTTAACATCTTTATGCTTTGTTAAAAAAATGTGCAAATAATCAGATTTTTGTAGAATTATTTTGGGTTACGTTCAACAGAACATATGTGAATAGGTGAATCTGTGAATGCTGAGCCACAAATAAGCAACAGTCCACTTTATTCTGAAAAAACCCTGTGATTTAAGTAATTAAAATAATTAACCTTTCCCTGATTTAACAAATGTAAAAAATGTCTAAGTTCTTATATTAAAAATCTTTTGTGCAGATTTGTTGTTTTAACTTTAAATCTTGTTGAAATTACTTAAAATTGCAGCTAAAATGATTAAATATTAAGCATTTCTTTCGTTGTTCTCTCTCTGTCAACTATCATTTGTTTTGTGCTTCATATTAAAAATGTGAGAAAAGTAAATTTTGGCAACAGAATAATTTTCACTGCAGCTGAGTTTTCCACTTTGTGCTCCACCTCAGGTGAGATCCTGTCTGGCACACAGAGTCCTTCTACCATATCTGCTGTCGTTTTATTCCCCTCGCATCTGCAAACACTTTAACGTTTTTCTGTTTTTCAATTAGAACTCAGCACAGCTTGAAAATATAAAAGTATCAGAAATATTTGGAAGCAAACAGATAAAGCGTGGCCTTGTGGATGGAGTCTAAAAGGAAGCAGGTCAGTCAAAGTTCCTGCAGGCAGTGGATGTTCCTCAGGGGATTTTCATGTTCTTTCTGAAACATGTCACTCTCTACTGGGGTCAAATCACTGACCCTCCTTTAACGTTACCACAGACTTCTTCTTCTGGTCTCACTGGTTTTACCTCAAATTTGATTTGAGGGTTCCTAAAGTGCCAAGTGTATCAGACTATCAGCATTTTTGAATATTAGACTTTAGTCTTTATTGATTATTGTACCAAAAAACTAAAATGTCTTGCAAACAAAACTTTATCCTGCAAATTAAAGTGGATCAGCCATGATTTCAGTACAAGCTGGAAATAATCTAAAGGCTCATTTGCTACTTTTTAATTTCTGATATTTTGTTCTAGTGCTTGGCCAAGGCTAGTGTTTTGGTAAAAAGTAGTAAGGAACTTTATTTATTTATTTTTTTCACTCAAAAACATTTGAGTAAACAGGACAACAGAACAAACTGAGCACTGTCCAGGGATAACAGATGAAAAATATCCTTTTGGCTAATTCTGGCACATTTACATAAATGTCAATTAATTGTCCAAATAAATTAAATTCGTCTTCTTTAAGTTCATGTTTGATCCTCCCTTTATGTTCTGAATTTCCACATCGTAGGTCTGCGATCACCAGTCTCCTTTTACACACTCTGATATCACATGGCTGCCTGTGCTTTCAGAACATGCAGCTAGGATTGCAGAACCAATCCACAGGGGGCGTGGCCTGTAGCTCAGCTGCATTTATCTGAGCAAAATGCATATGCATCCGCTATTTACAAACAAATAACCTCTACACACCGTTACAGAAAATATGTATATTACTCAACTAAAGAAAAATACTGACAGTATGTGCATGTTTTCCTAAGTGCTCTGCAGGTTTCAGGGACATTTTTTTTTTTACAGAATTTGGTAATTTCCTGATTAATGCATTGCTAATCATCACTGAAATATGGTATCAAAATAACCTATTGCAGGTTGTTGGTGTTATAAACTAAACTTAGGACAGCTCCAGTTCATGTTCCTCTTCAGATTGATGAGACGGAGTGAATTTTAAAGAAGAAACAGCTGTTCTGCTTCTGTTTAGATTATATTTGTTGTTATTCGTCTCTGTATAAATACATTAAATTGAATGGTGTCAGGGCCAAAGTTTGATAAACCTGGAGAATAACAGGAAAAAATATTTATCAATTTGTGCTCCGACAGGTTTAACAGAAACACTCCATTGTAGAAAACAAGTGCAATGGGTCAAGTTTACTTGTAAATTTGACCCATATCACCCCTTTCCTTCATTATAACCTTCATAATTCATAACAGATAGTTTGTCAGGTCCAAGGGAATTTCATGTTTATTTAGTTTTTATCCCAAAGGGTTTAGAAATCCAAGGTTAGAGCGAAGATGGGCAAAAGAATTTGTAAAAACTTCCAACATAGTAGGGAAAGAGTGTACAAAAATACATTTTAACATCACACCTTTATCAGGAGTAAAAAACATTATAAATATGCCAATAAAGAACTGAAATTGACCTGTAGTGCACACACGGAGTGTAAGGTAAGGGCTTCCTCTGCGAGATAATGTGCAGGACTTTTATTAGAGAAATTTATTTTTCTTGACACTATGCGACATCTTCAAGTATCTCGCTGGGGTCGTAATGTGGCGCAGTAAAAAAGCTAATGCAGATACTTTGTTCCCTCTGTGGCCAGTAACTCCGATCAGTTTCGAGAGGCCAATGTTTCATCAGACAATAAGCTCCCAGGATAAAACCTGTTTATGAGGCTTCAGCTCATGTTTGTACTGACGGCTGTGCAGGTGCAGCTGCATGAGGACAGCTGTCACATGACTGCGGATTTTAAATGCAGGTGAAATCAGATTCTGGGATAACAGAATTTGATACAGACTCGATTCTTATGTTTCCCAGAGTGCTTCAGCTGATGTAGTTGACTGCTGTCTATTCGCAGTTACGTTTTTATGGGTTTTCCTAAAAAAAAAAAATTAAAAAAAACTCTACTTTTTTTAAATTACCAAATAGTTCCTTCTTTTGTATTTGAAAAACAAAAAGTGTACCTTTGGAAACTAGGTACAATACTGCTTAACATGCTGTTAAAAAATATTTCCAGTGGCGCCTGACTCCAAATTATTTGCAGAAAATTGTTTTATTTGCAGATTTTGTAGAGCATATGCAAAATATTCCAAAGATAATGCAGCTTTGGAAGCTGATAATCCAAACTGCTGCTTGGCATGCTCCTGTTGCTAAAACAGTTTCAAGCAAAATGAAGATATATTTGGTGTTTTAACTATTAAAATTGGCCTTGAACTTTTCATCAGCTAATCCATCTTTTACCAAATTTAAAGTCAAATCTTTTCACCTACATGCAGCTCAGAGTCTTCATTTAGCTTCAAACTTCTTTTCCTTAACTGTTTTTTTATGTTTTCTTCTCTAAGTTGGCCATGTGTCTGCATTTCTTGCAGTATTCACACTTTCTCTCCACAATCCTTCATCTCTCTATTGTCTCCTCTCCCACTGTTCATTAGCGGCTCTGCGTGAGGGCCAGTTGTTGTTGATTAGCAATCAGTGCATCTTTACCAGTTTTGTGCCCATTCTCTGAGGAAAGCAGCTCTTTGTGCAGATGGAAATACTTGTTTGTGCATTTTATACAGCACACATCCAATTATCCACGTTGGTTTGCTGGTGGAAGCTGTTTTCATATTAGATTAGTTTTTAAAACCTAAATGTTTCAAAAACTAATTTATTAAACGAATCAACTTCATTTTAACAACCTAAGAGAGGAACAAATGTGTTTGATATTATTTCCATTTGCAGTGATTACCTTGAGAAAAAAACATGCAGTCATCAAAGCTTTGCATTATTAAGGCATCAGATACAGAAAACTGTGAGATCATTGCTGGATCATCAGGAACTCGAGGTGAAAAGTTTCAGCAGCTGCCCAGTGCAGAGCTGGCTCAACATACAGCCCTGGAAAAAGATTAAGAGGACTCTTAAAATGATCAGTTTCTCTGATTTTACTCTTTATAATTATATGGTTGAGTAAAATGAATGTTGTTCTTTTATTCTATGAACTACTGACAACATGTCTCTGAAATTCCAAACAAAAATTTAGTATTTACTAGCAGAAAATGAGAAATGGTCAAATTAACAAAAAGGATGCAGTGCTTTCAGACCTCAAATAATGCAAAGAAAACAAGTTCATATTCATTTAGAAACAGCTATACTAATGTTTTAACTCAGGAAGAGTTCTGAAATCAGTATTTGGTGGAATAAGCAGGAGGTTTTCATGGGGCTCAGTGCAGTGGCCTCTGTGTTTTTTCCAGATCTGCATATAGAAGATCTGCATGAGTGCATCTTTATGCACAGTGAATGAAACACACTGACCAACATGTATGATTCGATTGATGATTTTGATGATGGCACTCGACACAATGTAACATTTGTTTCATAAAATGTGGTTATATTTATGATATAAAGGACTTTAAGCTACCTTGTTTCTGAAATGTGCTACACAAATAATCTTGAATTAAAGGATGCAAACTGTATATATTGACTGTTCACATTAATTTCTGAGCTTCTCTAAACATTTACTATGTATGATTTCAGCTGTTCCACAGTATACGTTGCAGAAACATGCAAACATGGTGTGTGTTTCCTGTCATGTGACTCTGGGTGCCAGGTTGCGTCCCTCTGGGTGGCCTCTGTAGCGCCGCGGTAGGCGAGCTGGAGGCGGCGAGATGGAGGAGGAAAACAGGCAGAGGGAGGAAGTGATTGAGTGAATTTCTCCTTCCTCCTGCAGAGTAACATCAGGAGAGGTTGTTGAAAATAAATGATGTTAATGAAGAGTTGAATCTCTCAGAGAAACGATTAGTTGGCTGCTTTAAATGTTTGATTTTTTGCCTTTTTTTAAAAAAGCTTAAAGCGTTAACTCGTAGTCGATTTTGCGAGCAGTAATGAGAAACATCCAGATGTAAGAATGAACATTTAGTGATCCTTCTTCTGCCTGTCATGCAGCCCTCAGATTTTCACTCCATTTGTTAAGCACTCTTTAAGAAAAAAAGATGTATCCACTTGAAAATAAAATAACAGGAAAACCTCAGTGTTACTGGAAACTGATGTCTTTGTTGCAGAATGCTTCACAGAACTTTGAAATCATTATTCCTATTTTTATATCCTTTTTACTACACGTTTCCAAGAAAACTTGTAAGGCTGTGAAAGCTTTAGCAGGAACCATTTACACTGAAAGTTCCTGCTCCTGCAAGATTGTTATATAAAGCCTCTTGAATTAATGTTTTTAAACAATCAGTTGGTTTGCAGGTTTGCATTCATTGGAGATTTTCTCTAATCCATGCAGACACAAAAAACACCTACATGCTAATAATAATAATAATAATAATAATAATAATAATAATTATAACAAATTCATCCCTTCTAATATTTAGTTGCATGTCCCTTAGCAAGTCACTCCTTAAACACACCTTTTGCAGCTTCTCAGAAGCTGTACGTTTAAAAGTAGATCAATCAATCAATCAATCAATCAATCAATCAATCAATCAATCAATCAATCAATCAATCAATCAACCAAGTTTATTGATTCAACAAGTCAGGTCAAAGTGCTTTACATCATAAAAACACTAAAATCAATAACTGAAACTTTCCATTTTGCCATGTGCCGTCATTACACATCAAAATGTTGATCAATGATTCAAAGCAGCTCTAACCAGGTGGGTTTTTAATCTAGGTTTAAAGGAACTCAGTGTTTCGGCTGTTTTACAGTTTCCTGGAAATTTGTTCCAGATTTGTGGTGCACAGAAGCTGAATGCTGCTTCTCCATGTTTGGTTTGGTTCTGGATCTAAACCAGAACCAGAAGACCAGAGAGGTCTGGAAAGTTGATCCAGCAGCAGCAGATCTTTAATTCGTCCAGTGATTTATAAACTACCAGCAGTATTTTAAAGTCTCTTCTCTCAGTGGAAGGACTGGTGTGCTCTTTCTTCCTGGTTGTAGTCAGAACGCCAGCAGCAGCGTTCTGGATCAGCTGCAGCTGGATGATTGATTTAGATACTGTTGAGTAATCGATGCAACTAAAGCTAAAAGCATTGATGAGTTTCTCTAGATCTCGCTGTGACGCTGTGACATTACTCCTTTAATCCTAGAAACGTTCTTCAGGTGATAGAAGGCCGACTTTGTAACTGTCTTTATGTGGCTCTGAATGTTCAGTCTGAGTCCATCAGTACACCCAGATTTCAGGCCTGATCTCTGGTTTCCAGCTGTAGCAACTGAAGCTCTGAAGTTCCTGTTTAGGGCCAAAGATAATGACTTCAGTTTTGTTTCATTACATGATCCAATATTAGCGGTCCTGACCATGTGAGAGATCAGTACTTTCTAACTTATGTCTTCTGTTGTCATTCTGTTAGTCATTCTTCTCAGGAAAAAGAACTGTTTGAATCAATCCTAAAAAGCCCCAAACTGGTGATTCATGCTGCTGCTGAATGACATCTTCAGATTAGAGCGGTGGATAAAGAGATGCCTGATGTCTGGAGCCATGGCCGTACGCACAATCTGCTTCCACATAGTTGAGATGTATGAGTGTGCACCGACTGACAGTTGATTCATCAGCTGTCATACATATGCTAATGCAGCCTTGAGGGAAGCAACAAAAAGAAACTTTCTGAGTAAAAACGGGACTTTGGTTTTAAGACTGCAGCAGGAGGAGGAACGTTATTCTTTGCAGGTGAAATGCAAACTTTTTCTGAGAAAAAAATATTAAAAAATGTCCAAATTTAAAGAAAAGTGCTGGGTGCCCTTGTTTAAGGAGATACATTTTGATGTAGTTGCATCTCAACATTTCTTCTAAAAACTCGTTTAGGTGTTGAAAGTGAAAAGACTTTGATCTGTATGGAAACCTTTTTTCAGCTCAGAGCCGCTCAGGATGCATAAATCTTTTTGTTTAACATTTGAGTAATAAAAAAGGCCCTTTGTGTTCCCAACTCTTGTGACGATCGGTGTCCGAGGTTTTGGTCTCAGGGCCGCAGACAAGCCGGAGCTGTCCGTGGTAATTACCATACATCATGCTGATGAGCGCTGTGCTTCACAGGCGCAGGCAGTCTGATGACTAACGGGAAAAGTCCAATTAATTTCCTTGTCATTGTTTCCATCTGCTCCTGCTGCTCTTTAACTGAGCCGCTTTCAGATTTATGTCGCTACGCCGCCGCAGCTTCGCTTGTTTGTCGGAGGCAAATGTTACTGCTTGGCTTGTAAACAGTCTTTGAATCTCCTCCTTGGCCGATTCGCATATGTCTTTTTCATCATTGTCTGTAAGCTGATTTAGTTTTTTCTATGTTGTGTTGGAATACATTGCACTGGTTTTCTAATCTTGCGGAAGCTGAATGTTTCAAAACGTAGTTGCTTTAATAAAAATCTAAGCTTTTGTATGAAATAAGAAGCAAGAAAATATCCTAAGCTTAGAGGCAGTTTGAGTCATTTCTTTAAATTATAATTATAGCATCGTCAGCTGCAGCATAACTCTCTTGACCATCTTAAAAAATGAACTGATTGCATTTCTCGCTGTTAAAGCTCCATCTACATTTAAGCATCGTCAAAAAGGCAGCCGTTAGCTGTTAGCTGTTAGCGGGGGCTAGGATTTTTCTTAGAGATGAGCTGAGAATCTGCTTCGTCTCACCTGATTGTCTGCAAACTTTAATCAGCTACATAAAACCTTAGAGCCGCAAATGATACTTGTTGATAAATATGTACTGCAGTATCCATAAATGCAGTAATAGTGGAACTATTTTGATTTAGCGTTTTGTTAACTCTGACAATGTTAAGCACACTTAGCTTCCTCTATTTGGACGATGAAGGCAGCGACGCGGAAAGGGAGAGACTGCTGAATGAGGGAAGGGTGCCGGCCAGTGAAGACACATAAACTGAGCTGAAACACTCGGCAAAAACAATTCCACAGAAACTGCAGCTGCTGTAAATGCTGTCAGGCGTTTTTACGCATTTTCTGTTCATGCCCCAAGTTTTCACTGATCCCATAAAATGCTGTAATATGAAACTGTTTTTAAAAGTAATTATTTTAAAAACATTCTAAAGCACTCGTTGATCTGGCTTTTTTTGTAACCTTCCAGTTGAATAAAGTTTGAAATCTGTGCTAAAGTTTTAGTTAGTAACTGCTAATATTCGTGCTCTTATTTTGAAGTGAAGACGATTCCTCTCCTCCCATTTTCTCTTTTTTTTATTTCAAACAAGAAACATACAGGAATAAAGTAGAACACGGCCAGTAGAGAAGAAGACATAAGTATGATATAGATCATCTGAATTATAATGTCAAAATTAAATTGGTGCTTGAGGCTTGAAGTCTTTCAATGGCCGATACAATTTTAATTTAAATTAGCTGTTTCGCATTAGCTTCCACTGAATACTGTGCTTTAGCATTGTAGATCTAATGTTTCAGTGCTATAGGATATAAACTGAGAAATAGCTAAAAAATGTACAGCTTTTAGAGCCATGCCACTGTTTTAATGTCAAAAGTAAAGAAAAAACTGCTGAAATCTATGTTTGTTGCTATAAAACAGTTTTAGCTAAAGACCCAAGAACCTTTGGAGACATTTTAATGAGCCACTCGTGTCGCTGGATCTGCAGGTTGCAGACATTTGGTTTAGGGTTCAGGCACTTCTCTGCATTGGTGAGGGAGGAACATGCATCCATTCAGGATGCCTCCAAGGTGTTTTCCTGCCATTGGGAGAAAACCCAGGACTCGATGGCAAGACAAAATATTGAATTGAATGGCTTAGAAACCACACAAAGTATCTGGAAATGTTATAGTTTTGATTTCTTTAGAAAATGTTGGCTCTTCAACCCGATTTCAGGCAGTGGAAGGTTATGAATGGATGGATTATTGACAGAAAAAGAAATAATGTAAAGTTGACTAGACTGTCTTAAGCCTGAACATTTTCACATCTTGGGTTCATTTCTGAAAATTACTCTGAAGAACTTGAGGGTAAAAGGACAGGAAAAGAAGGGGAGGGTGGGCTTTACAAAATTAATTAATCAGTTCAAGTATTGCATACTTCAGCAACATTGATTGGGCTTAAATATATTAAATAATTCTGTGACGATGAGCTCAGTTAATCACATTACAGCAGGGGTTTCCAAAGTCAGTCCTCAAGGGCCGGCCTCCTTCATGCTTTAGCTCTCTCCCTGGTTCAACAGCCGGGAAGTAGCTGCCGCCTCAGCATCTCAGTGTTCTGCAGAGGCCCGTTAATGAGCCAACATTTGATCCAGACATGTTGAACCAGTGAGAGAGCTAAGGCTACACCAGCCCTGTTTGGTCCACTTCAATCAGACTCCAGTTTGTTTGCCTAGAAAGTCTGGTTTGTTTGGAGAAGTTTGAATTATCAACCGAATGCTGATGTAAATCATTTTATTTGTGTTGTTTCCTGAAGCGGTTCTTGGTGCAGCGCCCCCACAGGCGAGGAGGGGAACAGATTTTTCAAAGACTTTGATTTTTTGACACACAGAGAACAACAGCTGGAAAATGCAACAAATATTGCAACTTTGTTTCCCAATCGACCCAGATCTACTGCACTATCAAGTGTGAGGTCAGGTTTTTCTATATAGCTTAATTAAAAGTGTTTTACATCATAAAATAATTTCATGTTTTAACACCAACCATTAAATTTTGTCTAATGTCATTGTAAAAATAATCAAGCAAATAGACATCAAGTATGTTGATCAATGTTTCTGTTTTTATGAGTCAAAGGTAACTAAACAGGGGGGTTTCAAGCCTTGATATAAAGGAACTCAGTCTTTCGGCTGTTTTGCAGTTTTTCAACACATTAAGTCCTTTAAGCCCGGAAATGCTCTTCAGGTAGCAGAAAGCCGAATTTGTAACTGTGTTTATGTGACTCTGAAAGCTCAGGTCAGAGTCCTACACCAGGATTTCAGCCTGATCTTTAGTTTCCAGCTGTAATAACTGAAGCTGTTGACTCTAGATCGTTCCTCTGTAGGTCCAAAGATAATAACTTCAGTTCTGTTTCTGTTCATTTGGAGAAAGTTTTGGCACATTCACACATTTATCTGCTCTAAACATCATCTGCGTATTTATGGCAGCTAATCTTATTTCTTGTATTAACCTGAGCCAGTGGGAGTTTCCACCTTTTAGGATGAAAACACTCTAAAACATGCAGGATATCGGCACCGTTCAGGCCCAACATGCCCATTCATGTTTATCTTCTGTTGCTTGTACTTTCCAGCCCCGCCCACTCCCATCGCTCCCCCTGAGCTCCTCGCCGTTGGCGCCACCTACCTGTGGATCAAGCCCAACGCCAACAGCATCATCGGAGATGGGCCGATCATCCTGAAGGAGGTGGAGTACCGCACCACCACAGGAAACTGGGCTGAGACCCACGTGGTTGACGCCCCCACCTACAAGTTATGGCATCTGGACCCAGATGTGGAGTATGAGATCAAGGTTCTGCTGTCCAGACCGGGCGAAGGGGGGACCGGGCCGCCGGGGCCGCCGCTGATAACCAGGACCAAATGTGCAGGTGAGTGGAGACGACTTCCACGGCTTCGCTGGTTTGTTTTCTCAGCTGTTTTGTGGTCTTTGGACTGGGAGTGATTGATTGGACCGACATCTGAGCGATGTGACGGGATGAGTGGGGCAATAAAACGAAGAATGAAGCTTCCCCTCAGGAATGAATCACAGCTGATGATAATTGTGAAGCCTCAGAGATGAAGGAGAGCTGAGAGCTTCGGTTGGAGGAGGAGAGGCAGTTGGAGGTTAGTTGGGGGCAATCATGGCCGATGATGAGGATCCCAGTGGGGGTGGAAGGGCACAACAAGTGACGGTTCATTTGATTAAGTGGCAGCACATCAGGTCTGTGACGGCCTGACGGGGTCCTCGTGTGTATGCGTGCGTGTGTGTGTGTGTGTGTGTGTCTGCGTGTGTGTGCGCCTGTGTGTGTGCGCCTGTGTGTGTGCGCCTGTGTG
>NW_006800045.1:1518765-1547918 GCF_000485575.1 Poecilia formosa | reverse complement strand
TGTGTGTGTGTGTGTCTGCGTGTGTGTGCGCCTGTGTGTGTGCGCCTGTGTGTGTGTGTGTGTGTGTGTGTCTGCGTGTGTGTGCGCCTGTGTGTGTGCGCCTGTGTGTGTGCGCCTGTGTCTGTGTGTGTGTGTGTGTGTGTGTTGTGTAACTCAGCGGTTGGCTGCCATCTCCAATCATGGTGCTACTTCTGCTGTTACCAGACAATTATCTTCATTTCCATGTTTTTCTTTTAACATATTTGAAATTTTTCATGTTTCTCTCCAACTGTTTTTATTCTTTCACATTCCTTCTTGATTTCTTTGTTGTTCTTCTGTGTCATTCTCTGATTCCTCTTTTTTCTCTCCATCTTTCCATCCTCTTGATTCATTTAGACCAGAGGGTCCAAAGTGGGTCCTGGAGGCCCGGCATCCTGCATGTTTTAGTCTCTCCCTGGTTTTACACACCTGCATCAAATGATGGCTCATTAGAAGGACTAAGCAGAACATTGAGCTGCTGAGGAGGTTGTTACTCTCACCAGGTTGTAACAACAAAGGGCCATTATTTTGCAACAACATGGCTTTTTAATTTTTCATCTAACATGCGCAGGAGTAAGTGATGTTTGGTCATGCCACTATTTATTTGCTTATTTCATGTCAATATAAATGTTCCATTTATAAAAGTAGTCCAATTGTAGACCAGTCACAATAACACATTCTGACCTTAAATTTATTGCGATGAAAAATAATATTGTTAATTAGAAGTTTGTAAATAAAATTGTCCTTCAAAAAGTTGGCTAGTTTAGACCAAAACACCAGACTGAAGACTTTTTCCATCCAGTTTATGGTAGAGAGAGAAAAAAGAGAATAACTGAGCTGAGAATTAAGTTTGTTAATTGAGCTTGTTTTATTTATCATGTGATTAATTGATTTATTGCTTATTGTGGCAGGCCCTCATAAGAACTTATTTTAACCTCTAAATGAAGACGTGAGATTAATTTCCACAGTATTTAACACATACTTTATTGTCCCAGCCTCCGGTTTTAATATTTCGTTGCTTTCTCAAACTTCCCTTTGCAGGTGGAAAACTTCAGTCTCAAATCTCAGAGCAGGTTGTGCAGTTGGTTCAGTTTGTTTTTGGTGTTTTTAGCAGATGAGCAGGTGTCTCCTTCTGAACATGAAGTCTGAACTTTAATACTTCTTACCTTCAAATTAAAGTGAGCCAGGCAAAATCTAATAAATACAATACGACTTGAAACATTTGGACAGAGGTGTGACGTGTGAGAGGAAAGGGAGGAAGAAACATGGAGGGGAAAGATGAGGTCGATGTGAAGTGAAACAGAAGAGAGATGGTGGTCATTTCTGTTTGTGTGGAAAGTGAACTAGAGAGGAACATGTGTTTCTCTGCTTGTGGCTCGATGTTGAGCTGTCACAAACCTTCACAGGGTGTGTGTGTGTGTGTGTGTGTGATGGGATTGAAGCAGGCAGGTATGACAGATGTTCAAGAGCCTGCTGGCTACTGGCGTAGCTGCTGTGTGTGGGCCGCTGTGCGTTTGTCTCCACACCTTCTGTGTTCACCTTTCTGTTCCAGTTAACATCTACAGCCCGGCTCGGGTCTCCCATCAAGCCCAGTAATCACGTTAAATACGACGACTTCTGCTTTTCAGCTGTTTTCATTTCCATGCTACAGCTGTCCTGATTATTAAGCAGGTCTGCAGGAATTTTTCATAATCTTATTCATCTGTCTGGTTTTGCTGCATGTCTTCATGCTAATAGTCACTAAAATCATCTGACCCCAGTTTAACCACATGGATCCATATTTCTACACAAAGTCACACAGGAGGTCGTCTGCTTTCAGTCACTAGCTGCGTTTCCATTGCAGATGTACACAAACGTTTTCGACATTCTGGTTTTACAATTGCAGTGTTGCCATTAAATAAGAAACACACTTAAAATTACATGTAAATAAGCTTTTTCACACGTGATTTTTAATCAGTCATTAAAAATCATGGATGTGAATATGTACTGTATTTTCTCACATTATTAAACTTTGGGTCAAATCAGTCTTTTCTGGTTGAGAAGTTGACGCTGCTCCATCATGATTCAGCGCCGCCAAGGTGAAACTTAAGGAGCTTGTTGAGTTTTTGTATTTCAAACGGCATAAAGTGCATTTTGCATCTGGGCTTTGTTTGGACCGTTTCTCTTTCCCATTCTGGGATATTTTCAGAGTTCGGTAGTAAGTAGTTACATTTACTCAGTTACATTTACTTGAGTGACTTTTGTGAAAAAAATTACTTTTAGGAGTATTTTTCATTACGCTGTATTTTCCCTTTTACTTTGTTGATCATATGTTTTCTGTGCTGCTTCCTGTGAGCCTTTTCTCACCTTGAATAAATGATTTCTGGATTTTTTACCAACATTCAGTGGGTTAACCAAAAATTCACCAGACACACACCTGCAGTTTTTATTAAAGTTTCAGAAGTTTTATATTGAAGAAACTGATTTGGAAACATTTCTCTTTGCCTGTTTTTGTGTTTTTTTGTTACTTATATAAATTATACCAAACCTTCTACCTGACTTTATATTTTGGTCCCTATGATGATGTAATTTTAAATATGAAATGACTGGTAATTTGATCAGTACTTAAATAGACTTTTTTTCAAATACTTTTTGACTCTTACTTGAGTAACTTCTTTGATGCTACTTTTTACTTTTACTTGAAAATAAATATGTTGAAGTGGCTCTACCCTTACTTGAGTAAAATGTTTGGATAATCTGGATATTTCCACCATCTTTGTTTCTATTTATTCTGTATCAACTGGCTCTGCTTAGGATGACCAGTGGCGCCCTCTGATGGATGGTGGCCAAACTACAACACTGAAAGAAGCTATAAATTGAGGTTTAATTGGTTGGTGCAAACTTTAATCACATAAACCAATAATTGACAATTGATTGCAAATCGATTCATTGTTTGAATTGCTTTAATGGGGTCTCAAATAGTAGCAGATTTTAGCCACTGTAACCGGCAATAATGTTTGGCGCAATTACAACTTTTGTTGTGTTTATATTAAACTCCCCTTATTCTGTTACCTCTAAATAAATCATCTCAAGGAGTTTTTACAACAGTAGTCCTAAAGGCACCGTGTGTTTTTCAGCCGTATCCACACAGATATTACCCATTAGAGTGAGGGATTGCCAGACTCTTGGCGTGGGGAACAACATCAGTGCGGTGATATTCTTGCAGAATTGAACAAAACTTTGCTCTGGCTGTGTTTGATCCTGCAGCTGTTGTTGAAAATAGGATTCAGGTCATTTCATCAGAAAAGCGGATGCTCCAGTGAGTCCGCTGCCATCTTTAACCGCGTGTCTCCTCTACCGTGGCACATTTCGGAAAACAAGTAGGCAAGCCCAAATGAACTCTTTTTTTTTGCTCGGGGTGCTGAGAGTACACGGCCTTGATAATGATGGATTTTATCGTGCGCCCGCCCTCCTCCTCAGTTTCTCTAGCTCCTAACCTCCTACTCATCACTCTTCTCTTGCCTTTCAAGGCTTTCAAACAGTTCGTCACCCTGCCTCGATTTGGATAATTCCTCTCTCTTCCTGTAAACGACACTCAGTGGACCAGTTGTTCCCTCGCTCTTTCAGCACTTTGTGACCTTCATAGTTTTTTAAACTGCCTTGGAGTTTAAATGAGATTCTGTCTCCTCAGTTCATCCCAGCAGATCCACACCTCTTAAATCAGTGACGACGCTCTGCGCCACAGATCTCATCAATGCACAGAATTCAAGAGCTTGAATTTTTTTGTTTTTGTCCTCTACCTTCTGCTTTATGTCTCTTTACTCAAGCCTATTTCACCGAGTCGATTTGAATGTGAGCAGTGTTGTTTTAGTAATAAATTGATTCTTGGTTTCCAGAGATTTGAGACTGAAACGTATTAATGTGACTACAGGAAATGGCTTTCCGTCTTGCTTTATAGGTTGGAGGAAATACCAGTAAATTATTTACACCTTTGTACCATTTCTGGATAATAACCAAGCTGACATGAATGGCTGTAATGGAAAATAAAAGAACAGGACCTAATAAGATCAATAATAAAAATTCATAAAACTAATATACAGTCACCAGTCATCATCAAAATGATCAATGCACATCAGATGGTCAATGTTCCAGTTACTGTGGTTTAAAAGGAAGTCCAGACGGAAGAGTTTTAGGCTTGAGTTAAAGGAATCGTTTTAAGCTGTGTTTACATTTATGCATTTTTTAAAAATGTATCTACTCTTTTTTTTTTTTTTTGCTAAATTTTATTTTATTTTTTACCCTGAATGTTGACTGTGAGTGGTTGGTGTTCAATGCCTGTTGAACGTAGGTTTTCTATATTTAATCTTATGCAAAAACTCAATTTATATCTTATAAAAAAAGTTTTAAAAGTTGGTTTCCATCTATCTCTCTTTAAATATTCCTCCACAAACTGCATCTTCTTCTAACTTCCTTAGTCGTTTTCCTCCCACTTTCCTCTCCTCCTTATAAATTAAATATTTTTATGTGAAGGAAGATAATGTAACAGTTGGCTAATACGTTACCCTTTAAATCCATCTGGAGTCTGTAAATCTTTCTCTAGTATCTCTTCTCTGAATTTTCCTGTCTTCGTTATTGGAAGGTGATGCTAATGTGAGCGCTGGCTAATGCCCCACTCCGTTAAGACTCAATTCACCTGAGGTTATAAACTACATCCCAGCATCTTCTCCCGTCTCTCCGCGTCTGGCTTGTTTCTTATAAAGTATCTTTATGTGAAGGATGGTAATGTGAGTGTTGGCTAATGCGTTACTCCATAAAAATGGATTTTTAATTCACCTGCTGGGTATATACGGATTTGGCTGACACGACTTCTTCGTCATTCTGCCAAGCCAAGCAGGATGGAAGCACTTAAGAGAGTACATCCTTTCTACATCCAACTGTTCAGAGCTGGTTTATGTAGGGACACATTAAATACGACTGGGCCCATAAAATATTTCCGTAAATAAGCTGGCTGGGTTGAAAATCAAATGTCAGAAGTCCGAGCCGCGAATTGCAGCTGCCTGTTGATGCCGTGTTGTAGTTCGGAGACGATACATTTGCCGGCTGCATGTATTTCCTGGACACTATCAGTAAAACTGCTACATTGCACTTGATTTCACAACCTTTTGCAGAAATGCACTTTCAGTTTGTGCTCAGATAACTCAGACATTGCTAGCACACTCTGCATTTTCTTCCTGGATGGTTCCGGTTGAAGTTGCCTATCAGAGGCCTGATTTGGAGGAAAGTCTGCTGTTTTCTGGACAAAGATTTTGGAGGTTGTTTCAGTGGGAGCCTCTCTGGGAGGCTTTGACTTCCCAGAATCTTTCTCCTTCCTGAGCTCTTTGTATTTCTTCCTCTTTTCCTGATGTTGCCATCACTTCCTAATTTCTGTGTTTCACTGCCACCTTCACTGCAGTCATCTATTTGCTAGTGGGGTTTGCAGGTCCAGCCTTTACCTTCCTGGACCTCAGATTGCCTTCAGGCAGTGATGTGCTCACTTCACACCAACACACCAATACCGGAGCTAATTATTCATTTCACACTTTTGGTCACTTTTAAAATGCTTGGCATACATAATTTCCCCTGAATTAATTTTCCCAGTTACATTTTAACGAAAATGTGTGATAATTTCTGAAGAAGTCCAGAGTTATTTCTCGTGGGGGTTACTCTTCCGCTAATACACGAAAAACGCAGCAAATTTTTCATTTCGCACATTTGTTTGAAAATGTTTAGCACACATAGCTTACTCTAAATTAATTTTTCCAGATGCATTTTGATTGTAGAAAAGTTCAGGTAATTTCCAACAGACTTTATTTTTATTTTGAATTTCGTTGGGTGTTAAACTTCTGCTAATGTCTGCCAATTTATCTTTTACGCTTTTACTTACTTTTAAAACATTTAACACACCCTAAATAAAATTTTCAGACAAATTCTAAGTGCTCATTTACTTGTCTGTTTTGTAAAACCTTCAGGCGAGTAAAGTTGAGGTTTTGGTGATTGATGGCGGTTCTGCAGATGAACTGGTTGTGCATCTAATAGAAAACTTTTTGAATAAACTAAGTTCTGCATATCTGCTCCTCTCTCTTCATGAACAGCAGTTTTTCTTTCTATCATTTCAGTGCAATTTAATGTTTATAGTATTAAACAGAAGCTGCACTGAATTGTCTTTTTGTCTGACTGAACTTGAGCTGAACTAGATTGTTTGTGAAATCCCCAGAGTTGACTTCTAGTAGATTAGCTCTATATGAAGAAAATAAATTGCACAAGCTGCTGTATCCCCTCATAGATTTCCAACAATCTAATTATCTGCAAAACTTGTTAATCCATTTCTATCATTTGTTGTATTCAAGCTTTTTTGGCTAACAACAAAAAATAAGGAACATGCTTGATTTTATGAGAGTGCTGTTACTAAAGGTTAAATGTTCGCCTGTAAATCTTGTGTTTTCTGTGCTGCTGTTGTCTTCTTGCCCTTCCTTTTTCCTTTTCTCACCTGTTTGCAGCTTTTTGACAAAAAGCAGAAGCTGAACATCTTGAACTAGAACATCTTTTCATCACGTAAATGAGGTTAGTGTGAAGAAGTCCTTTATTTGTCAGGGGGTTTGACTCAAACATGTTAAGAGCAACCACTCATGTGAAGAATACAAAGAGGCTGAATACGTTTCCAAACCCTGGAGTTGAGTTGAAGAGCCATTTCCTTGCTGCATAGTCAGAACCCTTATTTAATTTTAGCTTCCAGCTTGTACACTGTGAACTGTTGCAAAGCATTTTATGATGTTTTTTTGTTGCTGTGTAAAGTAACCTTGACTTTACTTACTGTTTGATGCAGATTTCTTACGTTCCTTTGAGTTTCCATGTTTGCTTGGTCAAAGAAATCCTCTCATTTTAGTTCTAGTTATCACTTCAGGTTATTTTATGTTTTATAATTTTCACAAATCAGCATTTCCCTTTTCAGACGTCAAAACCAACAACCACCCACAGAGTGCCTTACGCCCAGCATGAAGTCGTCTTTTGAATTTCTGCTGAAATCTTGTCACCCTGTCAGTGTACTGCAGCTGCTAAAACCTTCTTCTTGATCAACCGAAGTCAGATTGATGGACATATGCCGCTTACCAGACGAAACACTTGACATGGGCATTGTTTGGAGGCTCCAAGGCAGAAAACAACTATTAACTTTTTCAAACACATTGTTCTCAAAGCTCCAGAAAACTTGATGTGATCTCATGAGGAGTTTTTGACTTAAATTGTTGCTAAAGTGCTCATATTTTAGCTATTTCTGTTTAGCACTTTTGCTAACTTTGAAACATTTAGAGCACTTAGCTTCCCCTAAAATAGTTGTTGCTCGAGGGTTGTAGTCTTCCAAGGGCAAATATATGTTTTAATATAATTAGCTTGCTGGTGGTATAGCGCGTTAGCGTTAGCGTTGGTTGAACTAATGTTGTGATTAGCGCTGTAGGGTTAGCGCAGCTAACTTTGTACTTAGGCGTTTTCACCACTGGTGAAATAAAAATCTCAGCTACTGGTTGAAATGAGAGTTTGAAAAAACAACTAAAACGTCAAAACAGTGTGTGGAAAACCATGAACTGCACTTTAACTAAACCCCACAGTCCTGCATCAAACATCCATTATCTTATGTTTTGAACACTTTTTATTGACCTACGTCTGCAGTTTTCAGAATGTGAATCATAGTTTTTATGCTTAGCCAATGTCAGAGAACAAAGATGTCCATATTTATGTTCTTCCAGTATATTTTTTGGTGTTGACTTATTGCAGATGTGAATCCTTGTGTCTGCACACACAGACGGCACCACATCAGGTGAATACAAAGCAATCCTGGAATGAAATTAGAGAAGCGCAGCTGTGCCTGGTTCATAAATTCCTCCTAAAACAGCAGAAAATACTTCCTTTGTTAAATTTAGACTCTCTAGATAATATCATCCATCTGCCTTCTGTCACATCTGATTTCTTAGCAGCTGAGGAAATTCAAATCTTCTCAATTTACTTTGTTAATGCCGTGCACAGATTGATAGTCGTTTTCTGGACCTTCTGGGTTCAGTTACTGTCAGAATGTTTTGTTTTCCTGCTTCAAGTGAAAATACTTTAGTTGACTTGAAATAAGACAAACCTGTTTTCAGCAATATGTAGGAGCTTGTTTTAGTCAACAATTCCTTAATATGACAATCAAGGTAACAATAAAGCCAAAACACAGTTGTCAAAAACGCTTTAAATGCTTTGGATCTACAACATTTTACAAATCCAGCTTCTGGAAAGGTTTTAATAAAATCTAGCACATTTAGTTTATTATTGAGTAAGTCAAATAAAAAGCATAAGAAATGTATTTGTAAATCTTGAAAGTGCTGCAAAAACAACAACAAAAAAGTAACAAAAAATTTACTTGTTTTTGTTTCAAGTGCAACTAAAACAAATACCTTTTTAGCAATTTTTACTGGCTTGTTTTCATTATTGAAGTCTAATAAAAAGTTCTTATTTCTCATATAACATGGAAATAATGTCCTGTTAAAAGTGAAATAATCTACCAGTTGAACTACTTCTTTATTAAATCAATATTAAGGAATTATTGACTTAAAATAAGCTTCTGTCTCTTGCTGAAAAGTTACTTTTAAGTTGTTTTTTTCTTATTTCAAGTGTACTAAGATATTTGCACTAGAAACTGGGCCAGAATTACTTTGTAGCTTTCTGTGTTTTTGCATTTTACAAGAGAAAAGAGCTTTCACTGTGTCTTTGTTGTAGTGTTGGCGTCTGGTTGAGAGTTCTGGCTGCCATCAGTTAACTAGTAGATATTTTTCCTACACTGGCCAGACACCACAGCTCCATTTATCGATTCAGCGCTTGTGCCGACGTGGCTGACATTCAGACTCTGGGGGAAAAATGAGAAAAAGTAAGGATTTTTCTGTCTGAAGCTCTGCTGATTCATTCAGAAAACTTGGTAAAATGTTCACACGGCTTGGGTCCAACAGTAATTCTGAAAGCTGAATGGCTTTAATTGCAAAATGTAATGGCTGTCCTGCTGTCCTGTGCCAGGTTTTCCCCTGCAGAGCTGCAGGTTGTCAGTCAGACAGTCAGGAGACACCTACCAGGCCTTTGGGCTTTGGTTCTGTTGGTACCAATTCATACTGTCTAACATGCTCTTGTTAAAATTCAATGTCTGAAGGACTGAAGTATTGAGAGTATTGAGAGTATTGATACTTGGATTTGAGAATTGATCTTAGAGCATAAAGGTCTGGTATCAGAAGTATCGATATTTCAGTATTGATCTGCACATCACTGCAACAGAACCAAGACATTTCATTACTGCATCCTGTTTAAACTCACTGCTGGAATGTAAAAAGTGCGTGCTGGCTTGTTTTCATGTTCAAGTTCTCATCATGAGATCAATCAAATCCATGATTCATGGGACAGGCAGTGAATCCCAGACCGCCTCTGAATCGCCATGGAAATACAGCAGCAGCAGCAGATGATGGCGCGCGCTCCACCGTTCCTCATTACCAGCTGCTGAGATGCAGAGCATCAGGCTCTGTGTTATGTGTGTGCATGTTCTCCTGAGGCTGTTTATGAGTCCAGACTCAACCGGTGGCGACGCTTCAGTTCAGAGCTCTGAGGCCCAAATCCAGAAACAGTTTGAAAATATGTTTTCAGACGTTTTAAAAAACTAAATCTCACCACCTTTTTTTTGTTTATTTTCTATTGCAAATATCTTATTACACTTGAAATAAGACAAAGTAACTCACAAGTTACTTTTCTGGGAGATGTAGGATCTTGTTTTAAGTGAATAACCTATTGACAAAAATGTATTAGTTTCACTGCATATTTCACTTATAACATGGGAGAAATGTCTTATTATAAGTGAAATAATAAACTAGATTTTTTTTCATCAATATTAAAGAATTGTTGACTTAAAACAAGCTCCTGTGTCTTGTGGAAACGTTACTTAAAAGTTAATTTTGTCTTATTTCAAGATATTTGTTCTGGAATTTAGACAAAAATATTTAAAGGTTAAAAAGATTTTGTGTTTTGCATTGAATCCACTGACCACATTCAAAAACACAAACCATACCATGTGTGTTTGGTCCAGTTTCTAGTTAGAATGTGTTAGTACACTAGAAACAAGAAAAATAAGTTACAAGTAACTTTTCCTCGAGATATAAGAGTTTGTTTTAAGTCAATAGTTCCATAATTATTTGATAATATTGATTAGAAAAGTACTGGTTTTGCTGGGGGATTATTTCACTTATAGCAACACATTTTTCCTATAAGAAGTTTTTAAAAACATCAATATTACGTTTTTTTCTATTTAAAGATATTTGGACTAGAAACTTGACCGGTAAGGTTTTGTGTTTTTGCAGTGATATTATTTCCTTTTAAAATCAGCAGGATCAATTTCCCAGCAGGCCACAGAAGTACAAACACTACTGAAAGTCTACCTGGATACACCACCAACTCTGAAAATCTGCCTACTAACAGGCCTCTATTCTGAGATTGGTGTTAGAGGCGCGTCGTGGTGCAGCAGAGGGGAGTAAAGACGTGTGAAGTCTGTCTGAGAGACGAAGTGAGAACTACTTAAAAACCAGCGCCAGACACTAAGAACTCTAAAGAAACTGAGATTATTGAGCACAAAGATGCATCACACATTGGTTCACAAAAACAAACTGAATCCCTTGAGATCAGCATATGTCCTGTCAATGCATGTAACTGTTAAACTTTACCCATGTGACTCTTTTTGAGCCCAGACGGTGCATTAACATCCATCCTCACTTTTGTGCTTTCGCAGCAGTGTAGTGGTTGTAATCAACACTTGAGAAAACTGTGAGGATGAAGGATGAGTAACACTTGGTGTGTGTGAGAGAGGGTTTGGTGGGTGTTGGAAAGAGTTGTTGATGCAAGTCAGAGGAACTTACAAAATCAACTCAAGTAAAAACAAAGAAGGGAAAATAAACTCCATGGAGGCTTTGTCCAGTGTGGCCAATCTGTTAAGTTCAACAGAAGGTTTGTTTTTACTCTTTGCAGCTTTTATTGATATAGAAATTCAGCACTAAACCTGATTGTTTCCTCTACTGTCAAAAATAAAAAGTCCCAACATGATTTGGAGAATCTGAAGGAAGTAAAAACCGCTGCTGAACTTTGCGTGTTAAATAGTTGCACAGTTTGTGATGGGTAGCTCATGTTGGTTTGCATTCATGAAAATAGAAATTACTGTTGCCTCTGTGCTGAAGAGGGTCAGGGCCACTGGAAAAAAGAAGACAAAACTAACCAAACTTTACCAGATAAAGAAGCTTGTTTTAAGTCAATAATTCCTGAATATTCATTTAAAAAACTACCAGTTTCACTGGCAGATTATTTTACTTATGGCAGGAAGGTTAAATAATCTGCTGATGGAACTAGTACTTTTCACCATTATTAATGAATTATTGACTCTAAACAACATATATCTTACTGAAAAGTTACTTGTAAGTTAGTTTTGTCTTATTTCAAGTGTACTAAGATATTCAGTAGAAACCAGTCCGAAAGTACTTCGTATGCACCTGCTCAAAATAGTTTATAGATGCACACATCTATACAAATGTGGTTTCACATGTGATTATAAACACCAGATAAAAGTTTTAGCTAGCAAAATGCCTCAGACACCATGTGACACACTGCTAAAGATGTAAAGTTTGAGGACGAAGTGAGGCGAGCACAACAGAAAAAGATTTGCTCTATTAGAAGAAAATGATTCACATTCCCACACACAGAACGCTGCAGTGTTGTCCTTTTGTTGTGAAGCCATCAGAATCCAATTTCTCCTTCATTAGGCCCAGGTAGGAGGTAGTATGCAGCCACTAGGTAGCCAGGCTCGCTGCCGTCCCTAAGCAAGCACGCACCGTTACAGAGCCTAAACGCCTGTTATCTTCCCCACAAAGCTGTAACATCAATAAGAGTCCTGTAACAACACAGCTGACACACACAAACACGACCGCACACTCAGGAATAATTTTTTAGATGCAAGATGAGAGGGCCACAGTGGCGGACACACACATACAGCAATCAGAGTCCAGTAATGAAACTCCCAGGTCCCTCTGGAGGAGAAATAACAAGGTCTCAGGCACTGAAAAGAGATCCATAGTTTGTCTTTAATTGACCTGATCTATTACTGCACATGATGGATGGATACACAACAAACACTCTCTCCTTTTAGATCCTCTCTCTCTCTCTGTCTCTCTCTCTCTCTCTTTTTCTCTCTCTCTCTCTTTCTCTCTCTCTGTCTCTCTCTCTCTCTCTCTCCCTCTCTCTCTCTCTCTCTCTGTCTCTCCCTCTCTTTCTCCTGGGTGAAATTGCGCTGTGTGCAGTGAATCAAGCNCTCTCTTTCTCCTGGGTGAAATTGCGCTGTGTGCAGTGAATCAAGCCAATCACTTTGGCATGTTAGAAGTTCAACAGCTGCTGAGTGGATGGTGTTCACACATCAGCAGTAAGAGAAATGTAGACATACCAAGATGCGCCGCTGGAAGAGGCAGTTTCACTGAGTTAAAACCTGCAGTAGTTGGTCAAGAGGGATGGAAGTGTACGGCCTGCGTGGCTGAACAGCAACCGGGATGAAGCCCATTAAACGGAAGAGATCCGACTTTAATTCCTGCTCTTTGGTAATTGGCCCATTGGGGGTGATTTGCATTGTTTCCATGGCAACAAGCTTGTTTCTCCATAAGTAAACGCAGCGGGAGGTCAGGAAAGCGGGAGTGGAGTCAGTGAGTTGTTTTATGTCGGGAGAAGTCAAAGAGGACAAGGGGGAGAAGAAGTTCTGGTAAAAATCGCTGCATATTTTCAAGGTGTTTGTCTGAAGGACTGAACGGCCGACAATCAGCTCAGATTTAGTTTCCTCAGCATCAGCTGGAAAGAGGATGAAGTTAAGTAAATGTTTTCCTCATCAAAGCCTAAACAATAAATTAATGTTTCATTGGAAGCACTTATAAAAACAATATATTATAACAACTTACAGACTGTTAATTAAAAAGTTTCACAAAGCATTAATTAAAGCCAGAGTTTGTCTGCCTTGCTTTTTCTGAGACGTAAAATCAATCCTCTAATTTGGTGTCAGCTCACCTCCAAGGGGATTTAAGACTCTGGACGGCTTTTCCACGATACGGCTGAAACCAGAAGTTTACATAAACTGAATAAAAAGACGCATATCTTTACGTCAGACTAAGCTTCTCATTTCAGATGGGCTTCCTTTTTTTGACAGGGACACATTTTTAAACAAAGTCTTCATTAAACCATGGTAAATAATGAAATTTGTCAATGCAATTGCAGACAGCAATTGGTCCGTAATGTTGTAAGCATGGGCAAAAGTAAGTATATTTCAGAGGTTTGTCGTATTGATTAAGAATTAATTATTCTGTGGATTTTTGTCAATGATAAATCATTACAAGATAAATAAGATCTGCAACATGTTTGTCCCTCAGAATGATGAACTGACGGTGGGAAAACAGACGGAGGAAGAGGCTGGGTGTAAGGAGTGCAAGTCTAAAAGCTTAGCAGCGAGTTGACAGGGTAAAGATGGCGAGGTGGTGGAGGACAGATAAAAGCACAGATAAATGGAAGACGGTTTTACTCGTTTAGTGACCAGGGAAGCTCGGAGCAACTTTGAGTTTTCTGGCGACTTGCTTCGTGTAAAAGCAGCGGAGGTGAGCAGAGTGGATTAGAGCTGAAAGCGGCATTTTCTGACACGGGAAGTCAACAGCATGGTACGCCGAATTGGACAAGTGATGAAAAGTGGGCCAATTTTCATCACCTCTCCTGGTGTGAAAGTTTCATTTTCTCTTTGTGTTGCTGTGCAGAGAAGAAGGTTGGCTCATGTTTACATAAAAAAAAAAAAAACTTTGCACAAACCCTTTTTAAGCTGATATGAATGAAGGCAAAATGCGCTGCAGGACAAAATGATTAGAAGAACCAGATTTCAGCTTGAACTTGTTTTGTGTTGGAATCTGAAATAGATGCAGAATAACAATAAATTTAAAACTGAAACCTGCAACAAAGAAGAGATTTTAAAGACTGCCTAAGCAGTCAAAAAATCCATAATACTTTAATATTCATTAAGAATCAGTTACTTCATGGCTTACGTTAAAGTGAAGTGAGCTTGTGATGGCGATTCCTTTACTTTTTGGGAACCGGAAAGGAATAAAGTTAGAATCCGCATAGCCCCCTTTTTCCTCAGACAGACAGAACGAAGAGATATAATGTACCGGATGAAGAGTCAGATCGTCTCAGTGATGGTTCCCCGCTCTGGGCTGGGGAACTATTGCTTTTCCCAAGAGCAACAGTTTAAAGGGCATCTATTATGCACATGTGTCTTTTTGCATGTCTTTATACTTTCATTTGGGTTTCTGCTGCTTCTAAGAACAGCCCAAGTTTAAAAAAACAAAACAAAAAACACGCAACTGTGTTTTGGCAATAAGTTCATGTTTTCTGGTGTCTGGAAAACGAGCCGTTTGAAAAATCTCCTCGATGTTAAGTTACAAACCCTGTTACTTAGCAACCCAAGCTAAGTTCCAGAAGCGCTGTACAATGGCTGCTGGAAAAAACTGTTTTGTTGTTGACTTTTCATCCAGAAACCACTTGTTGTATTCTTGTTGATTGTGCAGGAGGCTCTACTTCTCCTTTTCAAAGAGAAGTATGAACAGTTTTACAACTGTGCATATGTTTGCAGCCATTTTCATATGCGAGTGTAAACGTTGAGTTGTGGGGCGTGGCCAGCAACAAGTTATTTGAATTTAAAGAGACGAGAGAATTTGTGTCATTTTTTTAAAAATGTTTAAACCAATTTTGAGATGTTTTAAATCGATTTTGACTGATTAAATTACAATTCCAGTCATTATGTGAATTGATTTTTTTGGCACACCCATTTTTCTTGGTATTGGTACTAATTAAAATGTAACAATTTTTAAGCTTCCACAATGATGTCATTTGATCATATACAAATGAGATTTGATTGATAAAATAATATTTAAGTGCAGCAACGTTACCTTGACATATGTGAGTCCAGAGGGACACATACATAGTTGTGGCGGGCCGGATTTGGCCTGCGGTCCTTGAGTTTGACACCAGTGCTGTAAATGATTCACAGTGTAAAAACTCTAAAAGGTATTAAAATGCTTAGTCATGTCAAATTTTATTTTTTTTAAGCCAATTAATCTTTTTTTAATTCTTTCATTTCATTTTCAACATATGATGTAAAGTTAAAAAGTTATTTATCATAATTCCTAATTAGAGTTAAACATTTTACTTGCTTTTTGGAGACGGAGAAAACTGAAGATCCCACTGTTATTATGAAAATATGAGGAAATTAATAATTAAATTGCATTTTTATGTAGTCCTGAAGCATTATATTTTAACTCAAAGAAGTTCTCTTTACTTTTCAGACAACATTTGGGTCACATTCTTCTGAAATCCTTGAGAAAACATTTGAAGGGAGTTTTATTTTTATCTTTTTTAACTTTTTTATTTTCGCAGGGTCACTGCTTCCCTGAACTGTTTGGATGGTTTTAAAAGCGAACAAAACAATCTACCTTCAAACCCAAAGGGAAGAGCTGTTGTGGCAGAAGAGACGTCTACTCCTGACGGTTTTTAAAGATCCTTTGACACCGAAGGTTTCTCAGTCTGTGATCAAAGGCGAAATGAGCTGTTTGACTCTTCTGCTGCATCTCTGATCAGTGCAGCTGGGTTAAACTTTTAGCACTTTGGAGAAAGATGGACTTACTCTTTACTCAGTAAGCCGTGACATTTTTCCATCCACTGGCTGATTAACAGATGCAGTGACCTTCCACTATGACATTAAATTAAGATCAGATGTTGTAGACCTAAGAAAATAAAATAATGCTCCAATCATTAAAATGTGATGGTGCCACATTAATGATTTGATTCCAGACTTTAGTTAAACTCAGCAACACTGAGCTGAATGCTGGAAATCTGTTGTGCAGTAAAAAAGCATAAGTGGCTTAAAAAACATACAGCATTGTTAAAAACCCCCAAAAAACTAACATATATTTGTTAAAATATTGTTTTAAATAAATCATTCCTTAATATTAATTTTTAAAAGTACTTGCAGATTATTTCACTTATAACAAGATATTTTTCCTACTGACTTTAAATAAGCTCCTATTTCTTTCTGAAAAGTTATTTGTAAGTTTTGTTTTATTCCAAGTATAATTAGATTGTTGCCCTAAAATCTAGACAAAAACACTTTCTGTACTAATCTCTATAGGACAAAATACTACTACTACTACTACTACTACTAATAATAATAATAATATTTTTTTTACTTTTTCACTCCAGAAAAATCCATCAGTCATTAATTCAAGTTTATTTGTGTAGCACATTTCAGCAACAAGGCAGTTCAAAGCGCTTTACTTAATAAAAACACACTGAAACATTACATTTTATCAGCTGTCGCCATTATAAATATCATACATGATGTTGGTCAGTGTTTCATTTATAAAGCAACTTTAAACTCTAAAGAGTTTAGATTTAAAGGAACTCAGTGTTTCGCTGTTTTCCTGTTTCCTGGAAGGTTTTCCAGATTTGTGGTGTGTAGATGCTGAATGTTGCTTTTTCATGTTTGGTTCTGGTTCTGGATGCAGAGCAGAACCAGGAGACCTGAGAGGTCTGGAAGGTTGGTACAGCAGTAGCAGATCAGGGATTTATAAACTAACAACAGTATTTTAAAGTCTCTTCTCTCAGTGAAGGACTGTAGAACTGGGTGATGTGATCTGTCCTCCTGGTTTTGGTCAGAACGCCAGCTGCAGCGATCTGGATCCGCTGCAGCTGCAGTGCTGGTTTTAGACACTGTTGCAGCTAAAGATAAAAGCATGCATGAGTTTCTCTAGATCTTGCTGAAACATTAGTTCTTTAACCCTGGAAGTGTTCTTCAGGTGATAGAAGGCGACTTTGTAACTGTCTTTATGTGGCTCTGAAGTTTCAGGTCTGAATGGTGCAACTTGTAAAAATGTGTTTGAAAGTAAAAGTTTAGCAGCTGGCTTTACCATCGCCGATGACTAATGAAGACAGAGGTTAATGACAGAGCGACAGCGATTGTTTTTCAGGCGGCGCCAAGCTGCCGTCCGGCTCCTGAGGAGTGACCTTTCTTCAAAACAAGCTGATTGCAGTCATCCAGACACACACAGAACTCTCATTAGCACAGCGGCTCCACGAATAGCATGGGGGGAATAAAGCACGCAGTCAAACAGTGATGCTGACAATAATGAGAACGTTTGTTTCTTGTGGTGGCAGGTCAAGGTGATAATGACTTGCTTCTGTGATTGAGAGTTAACAGTGTTGTTGATTGGAGCTTAATGAGAGCCTTCTTAATTGTGTCAATGAGGGAGAGAAGTTTGAGGACGGTTTGTAGAGCGTGATGAAGAGAGGAAGTGATGATGAGTTTACAGAGAGAGGAGCTGTTCACACGGGCGAGGCAGATGAAGACAGGGAGCAGATGGAGAGAAGCTAGTTAGTACAAGAGATCGTATCTCTGTGGCACAGATAAGTCCACAAATACATCCCCCCTCTCAGCTGATTTGATGCACTGCATTGCCTCTGCTCTTTGACAGAAAGTGATGAACACAGGGTCACGATTTGATGTATTTGAGCTGTGAGATCAGAAATCATCCAGCAGAGCTGTTGGGCCTAAATCACTCGGTTTATAGATGTGGCCTTCGAGCCATACTTCACATCACACACAGCCAGCTTCTCCTGCGTCTCATCTCAACAATCAATCCCGTCTGTTCGCAGCTCCAAGACGCTGCAGAGGCACAGGCTGATCTCATCATTATCTGCGGCTTCGGTCCGAGCTAAACGCAGGATTAAAATGAGCAGCTTCTGTTACATTAAAATGTGATTAAAAATAACATAAAACATGTCCTTAAATTTTACTGAAAGTTCATCTAGAAGTATCACACACCCAGGTTATAAACCGTGCAAAGGTATCAGTCAGGAGTAGGTTTTAACTAAAAAAACATAGAACTTTGTTGCTTGTTGATGATGGCATATTGTTTTTATTTCTATTGTAGTGGAGTCTCTGGTCACTTTCCATTGTCTTGCAGTTTCACATGAGCTGTTTCTAATTTGAACTGATTAAGCAATTGCTTTACTGAAACATGATGTAAAGTGAACAAAAGGTAGAAAGACCAAAATGTCTGAGATGTTAATTCCTTCTCTTCTTTGCCTCAAAGTTTGTGGCTGAGATATTTTCACACAAAATGCAAGAAAACTGTGTGAGCAGGAACAACATCAGACACAAGCCTTTCTTCTTTATTTTAAAGCTTAAAGTGATGAAAGTGAATGTTGGTAAAACCATTTTCACACAAAATAATGTTGAGATAAAGTTGCCAATGTATGAAAGTAATCAAAAGCTTTGATTACTGTCGCAAGTTATTGAGGTCTAGATGTTGAAGTCAGAACTGTCAAGTCCTTTAGACCTGTTGCAGAGTAACGTCATGTGCACAAAATCCCGCCGCCAGCTTCCTGCTGGAGGGCAAAAAGCTGCTGGCTAACAATGACTGGCATCGGTTTTAGCTGTTATCGATGCAACGTGCTGAATCTTAAATATATTGGTGATGTATAAAAGAAAAAGGGACCCAGTGCTTTGCTTCTAAAAGTGCAAATGTGCTATAAAAATAAAATTACCTTAAATTACCTTCTAGTTGTCAACACTAAGACAACGAGATAACAAGGTCAGGAAAGGTCAGGAAAAAGTTTGAAGTAAAAAAAAATGATTGAGAGAAGGAAGTAGTTTTGCTAGCTTGACTTTGACAACCGTGACATGTAGATGAGATGTGGAATTTGGTTTGACTGTGTTCAGTTCAGAAACAATAGAAATACTCAACACCAATTCTGTGTTTAAACAAGCTAATCAACCAACGCTAAAAGCGTCAGTAGCTAATCTACTGCAGCGATCACTTATTAATGATCTCAAAATAAACATCAAGCCTGAAAATATAAAACTGCAACAAACTGAATGTTTTGTTCTTTGTGTGGGAAATGTTTTTTAGTGTTGAATCCAGTGGAGTTGTTGTCAGTCAGTTGTTATGACAACGGGTTCAGCATATAATACGACAAATTAAGAATATGAGTGGCTTTGAGTTGCGATTCATTGATTTTTCCATGTTGTTTTCCCTTCTTGTGGCTCACTGCACTAAATTATTAACACCTACATCTGCAGGTTTTGTTAATGAAATTGTTCTACTGCAGCAGCGCAGCTATGGCAGCGAGAACAAGAATCATCTTTTTGCCCTCCAGCGGTTAGCGCAGCGTAACATTTCTGGATGTAAACAACAACATGTCATGTGTCTTTAGCTACATATTTAAACTGTAATAATCAGAGTAAGTAAAACATGTCCAGTTCATGCTGAGGTGAGATCCATTAAATTGTTCAGCATGAACTGGATGAATATTCATCTTGTCATTTTTATACAAATTTGTTCAGTTTTCTTTTTTTGTGAGTTTTATCAGGAAGGACTTTTCTCCTCGCTTCTTTTCTCCAACCAGTCAAGCGATTGATCTATGGACCACCATGAGGCATCCTTCTCTCTTTCATATCCTATTACAGATTCTCCCTCAGGCCTCGAATTTAATGAAAAAGGAATGAAAGAAATCCCGGCTCGGCAAACCTGGTGCATTGGGTTAACCTATTATTGGCCATTTCAAGCTGCTTTAATTCTGCGACTCCGGCATTAGCGGGTTGTGTACATAATAAAGACAGCTGTCTCTGAACCTGCTTGTGTCCCGGTGGCATGTTGAAGCCCTGGTCAGGATCATACTTAGAGATCCCAGCAGGTGGGGGGAGAAAAGGAGGCAGGAGAAATTGCTGCAAGGAGAGAAATAGATCAGAAGTATATTTTCTTCTTTGCAATGGATATCGAGGGCATTTCAGCAGCAGTGTGCAGTCTTAAAGGGCCAGTAACATGTAAAATAAACTTTTTTGAGCTTCGCACCATGTTATAATGTTATTCCCTCATCAGAAACATGTCTGGAGTGTTACCTTGATTTTTTTTCATGCACGTTTGAGAAATACTTTAACCTCCATGGTAAAACTCCTGGCTGGGCCTAGCATTCTGAGAAAATAGTAGTGTAAGTTTACTATTTTCCCCCAAAAATGTGTGGCATATCATTCATAGATGCCCAGATGTAGAAGCTTTAGACTTAATCTAGGTCAGGGGTGATCAAAGTGTGGCCCGGGGGCCATTTATGACACTCTGGAGGATTTCGGGAGGCCCAACAAGAGCAAATCTAGCTTGCAAGCATGAGGGGTTGATGCAGATGGACAATATTTCAGCATTTTTTTTTCACATAAATAACATCTTCTTAAAACATATTAGGTACAAAAAACAGATCCCCCTTTATTAACAAGGTTTTTGCATTTATATTAATTTTGGACCAATTACCACAAATATTGATCCACTTTTTCCCAAAAGCAAATCTTACTTATATAAAAAAACAATCAACCCAGAAACTTAGAAACTGTTGGCCTTCTTTATGTCTTATAAATATCTCCAATAATTTTCCATTTTCTACAAAAAAATGACCATTTTGTTCATTTTAATAAAATTTAAATTGTGTAGTGTATTCTTGCTCAGCTAAAATGAAAAAGCCACTAAAACTTTGTTTTAAAAATATTATTAGAAAACAAAGTCGTGGTGTAAAGTTTGGACTCCACACTGCAAAAATACAAAATCATACCAAGTATTTTTGTCTAGTTTCTGGTGCACATATCGTAGTACACTGGAAATGAGACAAAACTAGCTTACTGCTAACTTTTCAGCACCATATAGGAGCTTGTTTTAAGTAAATAATTCCTTAATTTAGATTTTAAAAAGTATTTGATCCATTGTCAGATTATTTCACTTATAATGAGACATTTCCCCATTTCTCCCAGTGGAACAAGTACTTTTTATAATTATTAAGGAATTATTGACTTAAACAAGCTCCTACATTTTGTTGAAAAGTTACTTTTTAGTTAGTTTTGTCTTGTTGGAAGTGTACTAAGATATTTCCATTAGAAACTAGAATAAAAAAGCGCGGTGAGATTTCGTTTTTGCAGTGCACTGCACTAGGTAAATTTCCCAGAGGAAATGCCATTTAATGTTTAATGACTTGCTGAACTAGTCTTTATTTGAGAACTTTTCTCCCATCCTTATCAGTGTTCAGGTTTCTGTAGGTTTCTCTGTTTCTGCTTAAATAACGTCTAATATTAAAGCCGGATCACTGGAATGAAGTTTGAAGTGGCTCCACTGTTCGCCATCCTGTGAATGTTCTCCGCACCGCCGAGAATACTCTCCCACACTGTGATTTATCTGTATGACTGTCGAACAAATTAACTATATTGCCAAAGTCGTTTGCAGTATATTACAGCTGGCTATAAGAAGCACATCAAAATAATGGAGAAAAATGATTTGGTTGCTGTTGTGTCCTCGAACGCCCACAGCTTCAGTCTCCGGGTTAATAAATGTGTGCTCAACAGGGGTTTGCCAGCACACACACGTCGTTGTGCAAACACTGAGGTGGAGTCGGTCGCTCGTCTGATGCTGAGAGTTGGAATCCGGCTCTGCGAAGTGGTTTTCATCCTACTTTCCCCAGAGACACAAAGTTACACAGATCCAGTTTTTCTGTGTTTGATTTGTTCAAAGGCTAAAGGCTGATTGCTTTCTCAGCACCCGTGTCGCATCAGAAGGGTTGATAATAACAGCCTAGAAATCTACATAGAGGAGTGTTTGTTGTTTGTGAAGTTGGTGTTGATTACTGGCGATTTACTGGCTTCTTGTGTGTTTGTTTGAGTGTGTACTCCAGTCATCCTACCCTCTTCTGTCCTCCGTTTCTCACAGTTTCACCGTAAACATTGTTTTGCGTCTGTGTATGCAAGCTTAGCTGTGCTTTGCACTTTTCAGAACATCAGACTGAGTTGAGCTGGGTGAAAGTCTTGAGTCGCCAATCGTTTCTTTGTTTTTTACATCCAAGCTTTCCTTGGATAATCTAGACTTGTGCTGCCACTCTGTTATGTTTGTTCTGATTGTTTTTCGTCATTATGTCTGTAATTGCATGTTTTGGATATTATTCTCTCTGGAATCTGCTGGAAGCTTTTTTCTCTCACTTTTTAACAGTTGCAGCTTATAGTTGTTATGATGTGTAACTGTGGCAACAAAGCTAAGAGCAACTAAGAGCAGCTGATTAGCATCTCAAAAGTTCAGATAGCACCTGAACTGTGACCTCAAGTCCAAGAGGAGTTGGAAAGGAGGTTTAATGGAAGCAGAGCAGAACCAAAGAGCAGAGAGAGGAGGAGCGAGTTCAAATCATCTCTTCTCAGCATCCATCATAATCGTGAGCAAGGATCGTTTCCATGACTACAACATCTGGAGCGGCAAAAACAAAAGAGGTGGATTAGCATCGCCTTCCAACAACTGATGGAAACTTTACCGTGGAACATCAAGCCGTTAGCGATTCATGACAGTCTCACAAGTCTTCAGTCAGAGGCCTCTTTAGATATGTGGTGAGACTGACTGCTACTGGAGATCCTTCCTGTCCACAGCATCACTGCCTGCGAAGACACTTTTATTATATGAATAACAACATATAACAGGGATAAATAAAGTATTTTTGAATTGAATTGAAGAAGTGAAGACACAAAAAAGCTTCACCTTTTAATACTTAAGAAAAAAATCTTTTCAGAAACCTTGTTCTATATTTCTGGCAAACCAGGTTTTCCTGGTTTGAAAGTTTTTCCATCAGTGTTGAAGTTGATGGTGAATGCATCGTTTTTTCCTCTTTAAGTTGTAAAGTAACCTCAGGTTTTAGATTCAGCAGGATGTTAGCAGCACAGACTCATTTCATTCTGATAAAACCTAAAGGTTAAGTTGCCATCCAGAGGTAAAAATGAATCAGCCTTTGCTTCAGGAAATGCCCTGACTGAGTTAAACTGATTAAAGATTTGATATCTCATCCATACAGTTTGATAAATACTTCCCTAAATGCTGTCTGAGCCTCTTCTGCACCTGCGGTCTCAGCTGTATCTCAGAATATGAGGAACTACAGTCTCCTGGGTGTCTGTTCATCTGATTCTTGGATCGAGTCGACTGTGATGCGCTCCAGACTCTTCCCTTGGGTCTCTGTGTTGTACTGACCAACAGGCTGACCTTTTCAAGACACATGAGGAGGAATGGTTTGGTTTTTCTTCCATGCTTTCTCCTGTTTCTCTTCATCCTTCACCTGAAATGCTGGTTTGCTGAAGGGCAAGGCCTTCAAAGGAATCGATTTGTTGGAAAGGAAAGGATTAAAACTCTTGCTGTTTGTGTAAGTAAAATCAAAAACACGCAAATGGAAAAAATATCAGTGTATCGTATGAGGAAAATAATTAACACAGAAACTCCTGATCCAAAAGTTAAATTAGTTTCACTGCTACCTTTTAAACTATGCTTGAAATTTGGACCACACCAGAAAACCAAATAGTCAAAATTTGGGGTGTCCACAGGCCATTGGTGGCTTCTGGACTAATTTAGTGAGGCTCAAGATGGTACCCATTTGGCCCTTTTATGATCTTTTTACGAAGTTTATTTCGTCCTAAACAGAAAAGATTAAGTACAAAACTGAGACTTTTTCTTTTATTAGCCATTGTTTTGCTTTTGTTTTATTTGACAGGAAGTCGTGCCACAAACATCCAACATTTTACTCAAAACAAAGTTGGTCACACCCATCCAACATACAGTAAAATTCACCTTGGACCCAACTTTAAATGAGCTATGTTTATAGACTGAGTCGGTAGTTTAGCAAAAAGTTACATTTAATCCATGGTTTTAGAAATAATTGCTTGTTGTATAACCAGTACAATAAAAATATATATTTCAAGACGAAACTGAAAATTTCTTCTGGAGAAAATTAATAGACTACTTAAAATGACCAGTTTCTCTGATTTTACTTTTTATACTTGTATATTTGAGTAAAATGAACATTGAACTTTTACTCTATGAACTACTGACAACAAACAGGTCTCCGAAATTACAAGCAAAAATCTGGTATTTATTTGCAGAAAATGAGAAATGGTCAAAATAATGAAAAAGATGCAGTGGTTTCAGACCCCAAATAATGCAAAGGAAGCTAGTTCATATTCATTTGGTAATGTTTTAACTCAGGAAGAGTTCAGAAATCAATATTTGGTGGAATAACCAGGAGGCTTTGGATGGGGTTCAGTGCAGTGGGCTCTTTCAGCCGGTTGTTTACCAGTGAGGTGGGGTTGGATGGATTTAACCTGCAGGATCAGACAATGAGCGCCAATAAAGGACAGACTGTATGTGTGTTGGAAAATGGGTCACATTTTGTTTGAAACCTGGTTTTAAAATCAGTGCATCCATGCTTACCTGTCATGCTCTGTGCAGGTTTATGTTCCTGGGCTCATTAGGAGACACCAGCCGACTTCAGGGACTCTGTTCCTCGTCCAGTTCCTAACTACTGATGAAGACCAGGGAGGAGGGAGGAAGATTAGTAGGAAAAGCAAACAGGATCTGATGGAGAAGAACAAAATGAGGAAAATTAAACGGTTTGACTGCGTTTAGAGATTAAACTGGGGCATCTATGTAGGTAGAAACAGGTGCAACAAAAAACTGAAAAGAAACAAGAAATGTGGAATATATGAACCTCGGCTGAATGAGAAGGAAGACAGGACTGAAGATGAAAAGAAATGCAGGAAGATAAGTAGAATAATACATAGACAGGGGAAAAATTGACATTATTACTGCCTCATTGCAGTCACTGCTATCTGCGTCTGCTCATATTGTGTTTGCTTTGGCAATAAGTACTTCTTTATTCCTCGCCACTAAAGCACCTTTTCAAATGAACTGGAAGAAATGAATGCACAAATTTAAAATCCGCCAGCTGAGTACTTTCCCTCTCAAAACTCAATCTTCCTTCGTATTTTTTTTCTCCTATTTGAGATTGGTGACGGATAAATTGAGTCTTTGCCATTCTTTCTGCGGCCACAGCAATGGATGGGGGCCCGACTTTTCCGCTGGGATAAAAGCCATGCTGATAAAAGCTTTATGGAGCTCTTATGAAAACTCGCCGCTGTCGCAGGAAGGCGTTTTAATAATATAAACACGCCATATTCATTTATCAGCAACATAATTTGGAGTTTGCATATGGTGCAGACTGCTTGGAAGATTTTAAAAGTCTGATGGATGTAGATGTTATCTGCAGTTCTCCCTCATAAAGGTTATGGTTGAAGCGTGTCGCATTCATCCTTTAAGTACTTTCTGTCTTCTGCTACATGCATAACATCTGGTTTAAATGTGACACATAATGGAAAACAAAAAGTTCTGGAGACGAGCAAAACGTAGGTGACGACTCAAAATACCTCTGCTTTTGTTTTCCAAACTTTGAGATAAATCTGGAGGTGGATTTGGTTCCTCGATTCAGTGTTGGACTGATAAAGACCTTAATGCTTGGAAAGGCTCTTAATTAATGGAAATGACCAGAATTTATCCAAATGGTCCTCACATTATAACTACATTTTATTTTTTTACATTTTGAGACTTCCAGCTAGTAATTGTGCAGCTTTTTAAATGCTAATTTAGTGCTAACAGGTGTTTGACCAGATCTGATCAGAGGTTGCATGTTGGAGCAGGTCTGAATGGGGCTTTAACTGCAACACCAGTGGAGCTAAATCAAGGTGATTAAATAGAGATTATGCCAATTTTCCAGCGTGTCACTAGAGACCATGAATTTCCTGGAACTTCTGTGAAAGAAACAGGTGATTAATTTGTCATCATGTGCAAAGCATTTTCTCATTAAACACATTGTGCTGCGAAGGAAACGGTGTCTAAAACCATTTGGTTTTCATGAAGACTTTCATCGTTATCTACAGATTTAGATGATGCGACTCCGGCAGCTTATTGGATGGTACGGCTCCCGTGGAGAGACAGAACAAACGACCATCAGGGAATCCTGATAAGTTTTGAAATGTAGAGCAGAATATTAAAAAGGAAACCCTGTGAGGGATCCCTCTTTGAGCGATCAAGGGGAAAGGTTTTGAAATACAGATCTGTCTTCAAAGACGAGGTAAAACACCTGAGGTACCATCACGCAGCGTATCAAACTCCCTCGAGTTAATGTAGAAGACGTTTTCTTTTGTAATCCATCCCGGCTGTTAGAGATATAATTGAGTGACATTATTGTAACGAGCAGCTGTATTCATCGTCTTCTTCTGGGGCCTGCAGCGTCTCCCATCTTTTCCCAGCCGATGACTTTTTCTGTTTTATTATGCAGAGGGATTCATTCACCCCTCCGCTCTGTCTGCAGCTCTCCTTCCAGGTCACACCCTGCATCTCTGCGCCTGTCACTCCGTCATTCTCAGCCAATTAGTGGCTAGCTCCGGGTGTTTAACCCTAGGCCTTGCTGTCAATTGGCTCGTTATGCCACTGCTTTAAACCCTTCCCTACGGCGCCCTGATTCTGTCCCCCGACTCTCAACCCTATTTTATAAACTCCATCTTTGACTAAACATCTTATTCATTTCTTCATTTGCATTTCCTTTTTGTAATTTATTGTCTTTCTGCTAAATCGTATTTTTGCTCCTTTCTTTCTCATTCTTGCTGTTTAATACAACCTCTCTGAGCCCCATATTCCTGCAGATTTCCACAACTCAATTGTCCCTTTCCCTGCCTGTAGGCAGCAATGGTATTAATAAAGCTGGATTTGAAATAGATTTCCTTCCTGCTCCATTTTGAATTACATTACAGCGTAGTTTTGGCTCTAAGCATTCCTCTTCCTGTGGCTTGATAACACAATATACATTCATTCTGTGTGTGACGGATTGCAGTCGCAGCAACATAGGATGCTGCAGAGCCCTAATCTGTCTGCAGCTGCGTCACAAACCCCGTCTTTGCGACTGTATTACCGGTACTGGGGTAATACTGTTACATAAAGTTGTTTTAGGCCAACATTTTTAAAAATAAATAAATATTAAACATTATTTTGAGATTATGAAACAGGGAAAACTAGGATCAGATGCAATAGAGAGTGAGTTACCCAAACCGTCAGACATTAACACGTGTTTTGCATCTTTGGTGCTGTTTTCTTGTGACTTGTGCTTTAGGCGAACTAAATCTATTAACTAAAACTAATTCTCACCAATAGAATCCCTATAATCCGTTGAGGAATTTCTCCATCTAATATTTTTCTAACTACATATAGTTCAGTTGGTTATTGTTTTAGTTTTGCCTCATTTGTGTAACTACCAATGTTTATTTTTGCATTAATGGTTAAAAGAAGGATGGTTTTCTTGTGAAAGGTCGATACAAACTGCACTGGTGAACTTTAGAGATCAGGAAAATCTGTATCATGGATTCAAACTGCGTTTTAGAACAAGCTTTCTTGGCTCCAAAGTTTAATTCAGACGCTCCAAGTAATGGTTTAACTATCAGTCGTTGACTCCATGCTGGGAGGTGTAATTAAAATCCACTAAAAGGCATCTGCTCCGACTCGATTTAATCCAATTTATCCAAGACGTGAAGCTGTGGGGTGTCGCTTTGTCTGCTGCCGCCTTTCTGTGTGGGTCTTATTGTGTTCTGCTTTAAATCTCTACATCTGACGGTACATGTGTAGAGATACGCATCTGATGAGCGGAAGCATTAAAGAAAGAGTCTGTGCGTCAGAGCGATGAACCGGTTTATTGAGTCTTAAAGCTGTCATGATTAGCAGGCTGATAACTGTGTAGGTACTGTGGCTCTCTTTGTTACTGATGACATGCTTTGAATATGAAGGAATATCCTTTTCTGTCTGAGAGGTAATCTGTCTCAGGGCCAGATTAGCCTTTTGTAGAGGAGAAAAACTATAAGAAAATCAAATAGACATACAGTCGATGTGCACCTTGATACAGATTCATTCCTCCTATTTATAAAAAAATTTATGAAATTATCACTGAAATAAATGATTTTATCAGATATCACATTTCAAATATAAATTAGATATGTGTGTTTTGTTGGTTAAATGTTAAATCAGCTTGCCATACTTTCTTCTGCATGGTATTGTCTCAGCAGTTGACGTTCGTTCATAAACCAATGGAAGCAGAAGAGCCCAGAATATCCTGGTGTTAAAAATGCTGAAGTCCCGGGACAGAGAAGCTGCTTAGACTTGATTGGAAGGTGTATTATAAAGTTACAGCAAAAAATTACCTGCTATAATTGGGATTATTAGCCTGGTGTAAGAGAGAAAACATTAGGATTAATTAGTAAACTAATTAGCAGCTCCGGGCTACTTAGTTAACAAGCTAAATGTTTAGTTTCCACCTGAATATTTAGTTAGCAGGTTAAATATTTAGTTTTAAGCTAAATATTTAATTAGCCAGTTAAATGTTTAGCTATAAACCTAAATATTTAGTCAGCAGCTTAAACATTTTACTCCAAACTAAATAATTAGTTCGCCGAAAAAATGGTTCCAAACTAAATCTTTAACTTGCAAACTAAATTTTTAGCTTATCTTAAATGTTTAGTTAGGAAGCTAAATATTTAGCTCTGAGCTAACAAAATATTCAGATTCAATGTTGATACCAAGAAGTGGAAATTTCTCTGACTTTCGTTCCTCTGAATAAACTGCTGGTGATCTGGTGCAGTCACTGTTCATGTAGATCCACCAGAAAACATCTGTACTAAGATTAAAATACTCTTCTTATGTTTTAAATTGAAATTTAGTTCATGTTGAAAGGAAAAGAAAGAATAATGAAGAGGAATCATGAACAACAACTGAAACAAATCAGTTGGTAGTCCACTTCTGGTTATTGGCAATTCAATCTTCATATTAGCTAAACTCTTCACTAAATATTTAGCTTCAAATTAAACATTTAGTTTGAAGCTAATATTCAGTATTAATACTCAGTATTAGGACTACTCTGAGTTGGTCCATTACGTAAAATCCCAATAAAATGTATTAAAGTTTTGGGGTTGTAATAAAAGTGGGTAAAAATCCACAAAAATGACTTTTGTAATTAAAACCTAAGTAACTCCAGTCAGGTGGTGATAAAAAATATTAGCGCATCATTTTCTAAAGGTTTAATCAGAAATAGTATCAGAAATAGGCCACTTACCACCCACACACACCAGCGAAACA
>NW_006800045.1:1506888-1516390 GCF_000485575.1 Poecilia formosa | reverse complement strand
TGTGACTGCCCCGAGGGCATCGGGGCCCTCGGGGCAGTCACACCCAAACTGGAGCAGTGGCTCAAACAGATCCCAGGAAAAACATCAGACATCTCAGTCCAGAAATGTGCAGTTCTAGGCACAGCCAAGATACTGGAGGAGAACCTGAAGCTCCCAGGCCTCTGGTAGAGGACCCGAGCTCAGAGGATGAAAGAGACCCCCCATGGAGGGTGAGAGGGGAATTTTTTTTTTTTTTATATATATATAATGTCTTATTTACTAAAACATACATTTACAGAATTCATATTTTCCTCAATTAGCAGAAAAACTCAGAGTTATCGCCCTCTATGCACGTTATTCTGCAAGAACCTGGAGTCTCCACTCATTTCTAAAGACCCAATTTTTCATCTAGCTTTAGCATTAAAACACATTTTAACAAGAGATCCAGGAAGAAGAAAATGTGGCTAACAAGTCATCTACAGGCTGAATGAGAGAACAGCAACAAAACCAGAAGAAACAGTGAAATACGATGCAGGGAGAATAAAACATAAGTGTACAAAAGAGCAAAAGATAATAAGCACAATGTCCAATATGCAATAAGAAATAAAATTAAAGATGGAAAAGGTTTTCAAATTAAAAGAAAAATAACTGTGGAGCTACAAAGCAGAGGCCGAGGAGCAGAAAGAGGCAGAAAGATTGATTTCCGCTCGTCCTCTTCCCCTCATTCTCTTCTCACTGGAACGGCTCCCTAAAGTCTCTGGATTAATGGCTCCATTTCTGCTGCTCATTCATCAGATTCAGGAAAGCATCCCACAACACAATCCCTCACTAGGCCCTCTCCTGAACTAGATACCTACCTGCCAGAACATCCTGTAGGCTCTGAGGGACTTTCAAAGACAGACAGAACAACTTTATGTCGGCTTCAGGTCAAACAACAGATTGTCTGTCAGAATATGTGGTTGTTGGCCTTCATTGGTGATAAGTGGCAGGTAACACTTAGAAAACTAAATCTGAACTGATTATACTCTAAAATAGACAGAAAATCTGAACTAGAAGCTCCTTAATCTTTAACTTTAGCATGCAGCAGTGTCTCTAGTGGTAAACATTAAAACATGGATATGAAATAAAATGAATAGTTTTGTAGAAAAACCTGTACATATGTAGCCTGTTAGCATGCTGAAGCTTGTGTGACAGTAACCTGTAATTCCAGATGATAATTAAAAATGAACTTTTAAGTAGAATATATGTCATCTGTAAGTTTCTGGAGTTCTGGAAAAGTAACTTATAATTTCCAGAAAGTGTCCTGTTATCAGATAAACCTGAAAGGTAAAGAGAATTCACAATGTTGCCTTTTTGTTTCATAAAAAGCTGAAGTCTCAGGTGAACTAATGCTAAACTGAGTTTGTTGTTGTTGTTGTTGTTTTTTAAAGTATGCTATGAGTTTTAGGAAATACTCTTTAATTACCTTATTTTTTTCCAAAAAGTAACTTGTAAACTCAAGAAAAGTATTCTGGAGTAGACAACCTGAAATGTCAAATTGTTACATGGAAACATAACTACTTAGAAAAAAAATCTACATGTCTTTTAAACCTTTGGTTTCAACTGTTCTGTAGTATATTTTAGTAGGTGCTTTAGTCCAGTGACTTGGTTTTTGTGGTTTGTTTTCATCGTGGCGACATTCGGCTCTTTTGTGCTTCCTGTATTGATGATGGTGTAGAGGAGGCGGTGCTGTAATCTCTCTGCTGCATGCCTCACTGTCCCACACTGTGCTGTAGCGCTGCCATCTACTCTGGCCTTTCACAGCGTGTGATAGCTAACATGCCAACCCTTGACCGTTCCTGATTAATGAGGCCAGCAGCCACTGTTGGGACCATATCCCTGTGGAGCCATATTGTTCTTCCTCCATGCATACATATTTTATCCCATCTGTCAGTTGGCGCGTTCTCACGCCAAACCCAGCCTCTCCATACTTATTATTGATTATTAAGTCCTGTTTTAGACACCTAATGATCCTATATTTCTCAGCACGTTCGTCTGTCATTCTGTTGATCTCGACAAATGTTAGAGGTTCAGCCAGGTCCAGAGTGGGTGTGAAGAAATGACTGAAATGGATGTGGATAGGAATAATTAATGCGGTGTGAGGAAGGAGTGGAGCAGAAAATGAATGATATACAAAATCTGGCATTTGTCATGACCAAGGTCATCTGGGGAGGTCTCATCACTGTAACGATGTAAACAAAGTTATAATTCAAACTTAAGCTCTCCTGCTCTCCATACCACTCCATCTCTCTGCAGCTGGTTGTTTTCTCAGCAAACATTTTAGAAATCAGTTCTCGGATGACCTTCGATTTAGCAGGAAATGAGATGGAGATGAACTTCAAACCCCCTGACACTGAGGGAGATGGGTCTATTTAAACAAACACTTAGAAATGATCCAAACTTTGTTTTAAGTCGGGTGATTAACTCTGCTAAAGCTACTTCCATCTCCGATTAGTGAGGGTTCATGTTGGCATTAGTTAGATTTACTAAAAGATTAGGATTCTTAAAAACCAAACTAGCTACAGGATTAAATAAATGTCTACTTGCTGTTGTTGGTTTTATCCCAGAACTCTGAGCAAATTTATGATTTAGTAACCTCAGGTTGAATCTTTTCTTTAAATCGACGGCCAGATAAGCTTTAATGTATTTTTGTGAAAACCTGTTTTTATTCACTCCATGACTCAGTGATGGGGGATTATAGGAATTACATCGTGTGTGTGTGTGTGTGTGTGTGTGTGTGTGTGTGTGTGTGTGTGTGTGTGTGCTATTGCTGGTAGCAGCATAATTACAGGTTAGTTCCTGTTTGCTCTCTGGAAAAGTTTAGATCTGAAGCAGGATGTACTTTCTTCCACTGGAGCAAAAGGAAAAATCTCCATTGCCTGATTGCTGGGACTGCGCACCACATGACTTTGGCAATATTTACCTGTAACTGTTATACTATAATGATGAAAAAACAAACATTTTTGATTCAATTTAAAGGCCTTCTTTGAGTAAGAACAGCATTAATAAAATATTCAGCAAGTTCGGCTTTATTCCTTATGTGCCTAGTGGATCTAATTAGCATCATACCTGAATTTACACCAGTGGTTGGTGCAATGTTCAAATTTATCATTCCTAATTAATTTGACATCTGGTTGACTCCAAAAAACAAGTAAAGTTTTTGCACAGTTAGACAGACATTAAAGTTCAGACATTAAGAGAAAAAAAGATTATAAAATGATAACTTATGCTAATGCTAATAATAATTATGGTGCTAATAATGATGGTAGTGTTATGCTGGTATTGTTAGCAATTTTAATGTTCTATAACTTCACTATTTTATAACCTTATCACATTTTCTTTACAAAACTATAATTTTTGCACAAACTTTCTTTAAATGGTCCATAAATGTTGCATCCTAAAAGTTTGCAGAATATCACCCAGACATGCAGGATTTACTGTTTACACGTTTTTTTAAGCTCAGTGAAATTGTCTGATCTTCGCCAAATGGAACAAAGCGGCAGTTTATGGAGACGTTTCACTGTAATGTCATGTTGCGACACCTGGCAGCTCATGTTCATGAGAAAAGTAGGACGTTTTGTTTGGCTGTGAGGTTGTCCAGATGATCTGAATACCATTCTGACAATTGCTGCAGTCGCTGCTAAATGTCAAGCTGGAGGTAGAAATGGATTGTGAGTCTATAAAACCAGTATTGGTCGGCAATAAACAACTTCAATTGAGTTTTTGGACTTTGTCCAAACAAAACGTCTCACAGGAACAAAATAGAGATACTTATTAGAAGGTTTGTTTACAAACTGCGGTAAAGAAATCTTGTCTTTGGTCACCTAAAGACCTGCAGCAGATGGTAACCTCCCCGTTCTGAAACAAAACACTCAGAAATGATCCACCCCCACCAAACCCTGACCCGGGATTAAACAATAAGACAGAGGACACCGCAACAGTTCAAATCCGCAAACCAGCTGCTCTCTAAGACATTTAATACCAACCAGCAAAGGGAAAACATGAGCTCAGGTAGACATTTTCCAGACCTCTGGAGTTAAACTGATGGAAATAAAGGCACAGGGCTGGGTGTGAACAGAACCAGCAGAAACATTCAGCTCAGATGGTCTCAGCTTATCCAGGATCCCGTTGTCTAATCTTTGTCTTATTTGGCTCATCTGACATCGTATTTAAGTAGCTTGAGTGAATAATCTTTTAAAGCACTCGACTGCATTCACAAAGCTATTAGTGATATGGGTTGGATTCTTTCCCATTGATCAATCCAGTATTTAATTAAAGACAAAAATGGAATGAGAAGTTTGTGAAATATGCTTAAATTAGTTCAGTTCACGTGCAGCAGCTTATCCACTGAAGAAGATTTTCTGACCACATTTAGATTTTTTTTGCATCTCTTGTCCACAATTTTTGGTGAGAAACTAAAGCAAAATCTAAAAATAAAGATTTCCCCAAGTGTTGACAAAAAACTTTTTGTTTGTGAATCAATGTGGAGATCCAGACGTAGATTTATTGGCTGGGTTGTTTATCCAGCATCCCAGGTCTGCTTTACGGCCAGGAATCATTTCTCCTGCACGTTTTTTTTTTTTTTTTTTTTTTTAGGAGGAGCTCCACCTCCACCATTAATAAAATGTTAATTTTCCTCCAAAAAGTACAGCTCTAAATTATGCAGTGACCTGCTTTGGTTGCCGTCGTTAGCTGATAGAAGCTAATTAGACTCACAGGAAGATGAGTTTCAACAAGCTCGTTAGACTGGAGTCAGTTGTGGTTAGAGAAGGCAGCGGATGAGGGGCCAGCATATGGTTGGGACAGTGCTTGGAGGGTGTGTGTGCGCGTGTGCGTGCGTGCGTGTGTGTGTGTGTGTGTGCGTGTGTGTGTGTGTGTGTGTGTGGGGGTGCGCGCGTGAATGGAAGTAGGACAGGTTGACTGTTGTAGCCAGAGTCAAAACTACTCAATAAAATCCAATTCTATTTATTATTTTATGACGCATGAAAATATTTGAGTGAAGGTTGTTTTTTAGATGCCACCATACCAGTTTATCCAACTTTAAGTTGATCCATACCAGTTTATCCAACTTTAAGTTTATCCATACCAGTTTATCCAACTTTAAGTTTATCCGTACCAGTTTATCCAACTGGTATGGTATCAACCACAGCAGCTTTAAAGTTTTGATTCTGTTTCAAGGCAATCTCATATTTCTGAGTTTTCAAAGTTTGGGATCTGTTTGTAGCTGTAGAGAAATCGTTATGACTTGGTTTGTTCTTAAAGAACCGACTCTACGTTTTTGGCAGTGCAGTTTCCGTTTCTAACTCCAGAGCAGTCAAACTTTTCTTTAATCCTTAAATGGATCTGATTAATATTTCTGCAGATTTCTGTAAGTCTTTCTAAGTTTTTCTTATGGAACTGGCAGATTTTCACTCATTTTTTCTGTTTTGTTCCAAAAACCGTCTGACTGTGCAGCTTATAATTTATTAAGAGGAAAAAACTAAAAAAGAACATTATCTGTGGCATTTGTAAGAAAATCCTAAATCCAGGAAAGACCTCAGACAGAACCACAGAAATCTGAGTTTTTCAACCTGTTACTGTTTTACATGCAGCTTAATGGAGGTAAAAGTCATAATTTCTATCATTCAAGCAGTTTGAGATTTTTAATTTGTACGAAATAGGAAAAATTGTGGATTTATGGAGTTAATAGAGACATATACTGGTTCATTAATGCTTTAACAGAATTCAGTGGTTTAATAAACAAAACTGTTCAGATTCTGGATAAAAATGAGTTAAAATGCAGTAAAGAAAAACTTTAATAGACGTTTAGATAAATAAAGCCAAACCAGTTTGGAAAGAAGACATAAAATTAATTCAAATCAAGACTTTTGAACAGATCAATTGAAAACTTACCTGAATTTATAAATTAAAGTTGTTTTATCATCTTTGGTTCTAAGTATTTTATCATAAGTAAATGGATGTCAGCTCCTTGTGGGATCTGTTTTTAGGGGGCTGTCCCTTTAACATTGCAGCGCCCCCTGGTGATCGGATATCTCTGGATCGGTTGACTTCCTGTTTTATTTTGTTGTTCTCGTTTTGTTTCCTGTCTGTCACACCTGCTCATGATGAAGTCGTTGGTTTTGTTTTCTGCTCAGAGCCTCCTGTTCTGCAGTTTTGCTTCTGGATGTTTTATGTAAAGACTTTCTGTTTTTTCCAGTGAATCAATTTAATCTGCATTTTATGAGATACTATCCTACTACTTTTTTTGTTTAGTTTTGTCTTTATGCAATTGAACATGTTAGAAAAAATGCATATATTTCTGAGTGCAGTTTTCTATTTTGATGTTTTTTTCTTTGTTCTGGCAATTTAAAATGTGACTTTTTTTCTATCGGTACTTTCCTCAGGTTAACAGTCTTACTCCAAAGTTTCCTAAATGATATCTTACATTCTTAAGGAATTATGTGTAGCATTAAGTTAATTTGCAGACATTTAAGCCAGCAGAATCAGCCAGTGATCAGGGATTAGCTGTTTGTTTCAGACTGCAGCCAGATTAAGCGAATCCAGGGATCAGTGGATCGATTCCCGCTCTGATCCGACTGTTTCTCCGTCTGCTGTCGCTTCAGATCCCGTCCACGGACCCCAGAACGTCAACGTGGTGGACGTCCGCGCCCGCCAGCTGACCATCCAGTGGGAAACGTTTGGATACGCCGTGACGCGATGCCACAGCTACAATCTGACGGTAAGCGACGTCACAAAGCTGACACTCAACTATTCTCCACCAATAAAGTATTTTGTGCCAAAGAAAAGATTTTCTACCAATTTGGTTTAAGCATATTTCAAAATTAATTCAATCTTACTGAAAGTTTTAGTTGATATTAAACAAATAGAAAAGAAAAAACCTTATCTACCCTCAGTGGTGAAACAAAGAGCAACATACTGTACATTAATGACAAATTTGCATAATACTGTGCAATTATTAAAAATGGCATACTCTAACTTAAAGAAACTAATTAGTGATGGATATAAAGTCTAGCAGCTGCTGGGAGGATGAATTTCTGATCTGTTTCTCCAAATATTTCCCGTTTGAACAGCCAGACTTTCCTATAATGTTTTAAACAGGATTGATCAAAAGTTTTTTTTGGACTTTCTGCAGATTTTTCAAAGATTTTCTTTGAAATCTGATTGGTTTATCTGCATACATCTAAACTGAGCTATCATACTTTGATAGAAGTTTTTACTCTTTCCCACAGAGCTTGATGAGCAGAAATGAGAAATCTGAAAAATCATTAGATCAGTCGAGCATTACATATGCTACAAACATATAACAAATGCAAATATTAATACATCATTTCCATATTCAAGCTTTCATTTCTAATTTAATGTGAAATATATCATATCTAAGACACACTTTTCTTCATTTTGCAGCTTATTTTGTGAATTATGCTAAATAAAACAGTTTGACAAAGAGAAAATACCAACAAGTTAAATGGGAGTTAGCTGAAATTTTGGTATATTTTTTCAGATTGTCTTTGTCTCCTTTTGTCCACAGCTTATTTACTAACCAACTTTAAGCACAAACTGGAGACTAGGCCTTCATGGTCAGAAAGGACAGAAAATGACTTTTAAAAAAGCTGCACACCTGGAGAAAACTGCTTAAGAAAGTCTGAATGCTAATGAATTTATCTTAATAAAATATTTATATTTTTCTATCAATCAATCAATCAATCAAATTTTATTTGTATAGCACATTTCAGCAGCAAGGCATTTCAAGGTGCTTTACATAATTAAAGAAAAAATAAAAACATTATGTGACATTAATAAATAGATAAAAACATTAAAAACATCGAAGACATCAAAACCCGCACTATAACCCTAATTTAGCCGTAAGCAACTTTAACCAGGTGGGTTTTAAGTTGAGATTTAAAGGTGTTTCAGCTGTTTTACAGTTTTCTGGAAGTTTGTTCCAGATTTGTGATGCATAGAAACTGAATGCTGCTTCTCCTCGTTTGGTTCTGGTTCTGGTTCTGGATGCAGAGCAGAACCAGAACCAGAAGATCTGAGGGGTCTAGACGGTTGGTACAGCAATAACAGATCTTTAATGTATTGTGGTGCTAAACCGTTCAGTGATTTATAAACTAACAACAGTATTTTAAAGTCTATCCTCTGAGCTACAGGGAGTCAGTGTAGGGACTTTAAAACTGGTGTTATGTGCTCTATCTTCCTGGTTTTAGTGAGAACAGCAGCAGCAGCTTCTGGATCAGCTGCAGCTGTTTGATTGATTTATTAGTCAGACCTGTGAAGACGCTGCTGCAGTAATCAATGAGGCTAAAGATAAACGCATGGATGAGTTTCTCTAGATCGTACTGAGACATCAGTCCTCTAATCCTGGAGATGTTCTTCAGGTGATAGAAGGCCGACTTTGTGACTGTCTTAATGTGACTCTGAAGGTTCAGGTCAGAGTTCATCACTACTCCCAGGTTTCGGGCTGATCGCTGGTTTTAGTTGTAATAACTGAAGCTGAGCACTGATTCTAGTTCGCTCCTCTTTAGGTCCAAAGATAATAACTTCAGTTTGTTTCTGTTCAGCTGGAGAAAGTTTTGGCTCATCTACACATTTATCTGTTCTAAGCATCTGTTCAGTGATTGGATGGGGTCAAAGGTCACCTGGTGACATCGTAATGTAGAGCTGTGCATCATCCGCGTAGTTATGGAGCTGATCTTATTTCCTGCTATAACCTGAGCCAGTGGGAGCATATAAATATTGAAAAGAAGGGGTCCTAGGATTTAACCTTGGGGTACCCCACATGTGACCTTTGACCTCTCTGATGAGAAGTTTCCAATTGAAACAAAGAAGTCCCTGTTCTTCATGTAAGATTCAAACCAGTTGAGCACCGGACCGGAGAGTCCGACCCAACTCTCTAGTCGATTCAGTAAAATGTCATGGTCAACAGTGTCGAAAGCTGCACTGAGGTCCAACAGAACCAGCACTGTGGTTCTCCCACAGACTGTATTTATGTGGATGTCATTGAACACTTTGACTAGGCCGTCTCCGTGCTGTGGTGAGCACAAAAACCAGACTGGAAGGAGTCAAAGCGATTCATTATTGTTATGAAGCTATTTAATTGTTTAAAAACTCCTTTTTCAATAACTTTGCTGATGAATGGGAGGTCAGAGGTCAGAGATCGGCCTGTAATTCTGCAGTACTGATTTGTCCAGATTGTTCTTTTTTATCAGTGGTTTGATAACTGCTGTTTTCAAAGTCTGGGGGAAAACACCTGAAGACAACGATGTGTTTACTATATGGAGCAGATCATTAGCAACGACAGGCAGGACTTTCTTAAAGAAATGTGTGGGTAGGACATCCAGACAGCAGGAACTGGAGCTTAATTGACTTATAATTTCTTCTAGGGTTTTATAATGAAGTAGTTGAAATTGGGTCAAGAGATAAAAACAGTTTAAAGTTAAAACCGACTTGGTAGAATCTAAAATATTTGCTTTCCACAAAT
>NW_006800045.1:1470261-1506878 GCF_000485575.1 Poecilia formosa | reverse complement strand
AGCATTGGTACTGGGTTTGGAGTGGATGTGCAGATTAATCCTCTGATCTTTTGAATTTTCTCTGAAAAGTAACTGGAAAACTTGTTGCAGGCGGCATTAGACTGAAGTTCAGGTGGCAACGTCATAGGAGGGTTTGTGAGCCTGTCAACAGTAGCAAATAGAGCTCGAGCATTGTTAAGGTTTTTGTTTATGACATCTGCAATGAAAGCCTCTCTTGCATGTTTTAGTGTTGTGTGATAGTTACGTAGTCTTTCTTTGTACATGTCATAATAAACGTGAAGTTGAGTTTTACGCCATTTCCGTTCAGCTCTACGGCAGAGTTGTCTTGCAGACTGAACTGTTTGTGCATTTCTCCATGGAGATTTCTTTCTACCAGTCACAACTTTCACTTTAATGGGGGCAATGTAATCAATGATATCTGAAAGTTTGCACTGAAAATCATCTACCAACTTATCTACATCATTATAGCTTAAGGGTGAGGAAGAAGAGTAGATATGATTAAATGTTTCTGCTTTGTTTTCTGTGAAAGTACATTTTGTGATAGTAGCTGTTTGTCCACGTGGGTTAACGGATAAAGAACATTCAAAGATAACAGCAAAGTGATTCGACAGGCGACATCAGTTACAGAGACACTGGAAACATTCACACCCTCTGATAACCAGGTCCAGTGTGTGTCCATGAGTGTGTGTTGCTTGTTTGACATGTTGTGTTAAACCAAAACTCTCTAATATATTACAGAGCTTTTTTGCCCCTCGGTCTTGGGGGTTGTCAACATGAATGTTGAAATTACCGACAATTATCAAACAATCATAATGAAGGAGGAGGTCCTAGACAGTCCTAGAGTCATTTGACGTTTAAATTATACTTTCTCTTGCTTTTTCCAGCTAGAATCGTTTCAGTCAGCCTGAAGCGAGCTAAACATTGTGTTTATGTTTTATATTTTTTGCAGGTTCAGTACCAGTACGTGTTCAATCAGCAAGAGTTTGCAGCTGAGGAGTTGATCCAGACGTCGTCTCATTACACGCTGAGGGGACTGAGGCCCTTCGTCACGGTCAGGCTGCGCCTCGTTCTGGCCAACCCCGAGGGCAGCAAGGAGAGCGAGGAGATCGTCAAACAGACGGAGGAGGACGGTGGGCAACAATAAATGCTTTTGACACGTCTAGCATCAAACTTCGTAATACTCTATTGATCCAAAATATAAGCAGGTTAGTAGAATCTCGAGGCATTTCAGCAGCTCGGTATGCGATCAGGCTCTCCCTGGAGAAACCCTCCGGCTCCCCAAAAAATGAGTCATTATAAACACCTCGCAACCGCCGTCGGCGGTTAGTTGAAAATAAACAGCTGAACCAGCCGCCTACCTGCTCCGAACGCAGACTGCTCGAACAGGAGGGACAGGATGAGAGATGTCGCTGTCTAACCCACACTGGGTGACTGACAGGTGGGTTCAGGAGCTGCTCAGCTGCAGACATGAAAGCAAAAAGTGTCTCTGTTGTACGGAGACTGTAGAAGAAAACGGAAAATGTTTCCAGCAGTTTAGGCTTTTAACGCAAATCTGAACAAGCTGCGTTTTATTTTAAGGAATGTAGAGCGCAGAGACACGGCAAGGGAGCTTGTTTACGAGTTTACCAAATATTAATGCAGGTCACCTGTGAATATTGATACCACCTCACTGTCCCCTGTAAAAGTATTTACACCTCTTGGACTTTTCACATATTGTCAAGTTTTAAATATGTTTAGCATTTAAAGTGATGTAGGTAGAAAAAAAGCAGTACATTTTTGTCAAAAAAATGAGAAATTTCTCAGGTTGAAAAGTTAAAAATTTGATAGAAAAAATTCTGCAATTTGGAGTTCAATCTAAAAAAAGTTCTAGATTTTTGTTTTTGTAATTTCTGAGTTTTAAAAGTTAAAAAATTCCAGGAAAACACAAAAAAATTTTATAGGTTAAGCTCAGAAATTTTCCACAAAAAAACTTTGCACATTTTCAACTTTTCAAGCTCAGAAATTTATTTATAGAAACCTGAGATTAATCTTAACATTTCAGAAGTTTTTCTTGCAAATTTTCAACTTTTCAAACTCAGAAATGTAATTTTTTTCTAGAAAATTTCTAAGATTAATCTAAAATTTTTAGAATTTTTCTTAGCAACTTAAAAAAGAAGCTAGTAGCGACTTTTTGTGCCATTTTGTGGTGCAAATATCTGACTTTATGTTGTCAGAGAATATTGTAGTTTAACATTGTTAAATTTACACTTTTTGCACATTTTCAACTTTTTTACATTGTGGAACATCTAAGTTTTTTCTTTAACATTAGTGAAATTAATGTAGAAATTTTGTGGCCACATATTTTATCTTCTTAAACTACAGTGGCCCGAATACTCGGCCGTAGATATGAGTCCAGATGCAGCCGTCTTCGTTTTAACTGCTGGTTCTCGCATGTTCTCCTCTCTCAGAAGATCTCTGGAGCTACTAAAGTAGCAGACGTTTCACACTGATGCCTGCAACCTTCAAAAATTGCACTAATCAACATTTCTGTTTATACTGCTGCGCCCCTCGGCAGGACAACTTACTAGCATAAATTATTAGCGCCCTGAGTGCATGTGTTGTCCAGCAGTTCAGAAAATATCAGAACAGACTTTTTAAGCCTCCTGCTTTCTGTCCAGAGGGCCTCATGTTGCACTGAACAAGCGCCTCCACAACTGCTAATAATTCATTTATGTCTTATATTTCTCCCAGCACCCTGCCTGTGATAAACTGGAATAGCTTAGTGTCTGATTCGCAGGGCTGCCTGTTCTTTCGCTCGTCTCGTAGCTAATATGTTTTGAATTTAGCTTCTGGGGAACATCAGCTCTCAGCCTGAACGTTGAACCTTCACCAGCTGAGCACGCACAAACTGCATGTTCCCTAAAAGTAAAGCAAAAACATCTGCGTAGTGGAAATGGCTTTAAAGGGTTAAAAAAATGGTAATTGTTTTGTTCTTAATTGCTTTTTGTTTAACCGCCGTTAATCTCCTGGCTGTAGCTCAGTAATTAGGGAACAGAAGAGCAATTGTTCACACGGAGGCTAATTATTGTTTGTACGGTAATGGCTCCTGCAAATGAATCGGCTTCCATCTCTCTCACACACAGATATAAATATATATACATACATATATAGGATTTTTTTCTATTACTTTCCAGTCTTGCTGATTACACAGAAATTATCTTTAACCCGTGTTTAGACTCTAAATGAAGGATTTGCAATTAAGAAATGAAATTAGTTTTTTTTTTCCCCCATGACTCATTGTCATTAGATTATAATAGTAATGTCTGCCTTTCAGGTTTTAATTAAGACTTAATATTTTTTCTCATCATCTAAATTCACCACCGCAGTCACAAGTTTACATACACCGGTTTCAATAGACATTTAATTGTTTTTAAGCTGGAAATTATTTAAAAATAAAACGTTTGAATGAAAACTTTCAATTTATTGCCACATTGACTGACAGAGGCGTTCACTGCCACTAACATTTGCCTAAATATTCATAGAGAATGTCACTTCAAACTACGGAAGAGGATTAGGGTCACAAAAAATCAGTGAAATTTGACTTTTGATTTCAGAAAATTTAAGTCAGAATTCTGAAGAAAAAAAATCTGAATTGTGATTTTTTTTCCTCAGAATTCTGAGTTTTATTTCAGAAATATTTTATTTTATTTTATTGTTTTTTTTAATTCTGACTTTAATCTCAAAATTTTGACTTTAACTTTCTGAGATAAAAAGTCAGAATTCAGAGATTAAGGTCAGAAGTTGTAATTCTTGAGCCTTAATCCTCTTCCGTATCAGCCACCTACTTTTTTAGCAATAAATGTTTTTCATGAATTTTCCTGGATTTATTTCAGTTTTGAAACCTGAAGCACTGAAGCAAGAGGGACCATCTTATCCTCTGATCCTAACAATACCAGCCATATTTGTAAGCGTTTTCTGATCTTTTTAGGGATGTTGGGAAGTTTTAGGCGCCTTCCACAGATAATGTGTTTCTACAGTTTGGCTGCTGCTCAGCTGCGGATGAGGCAGGAATCAATATGGTTGTAAGAGAAGCATCTAAACTTATTGGGCTGCAATTCCCCAGCAGTAAAGGCCTATCAAACATCCGCCTTCTTTACACTGATCTGAAGGTAATCAAACATCCTTCCCGCCCTGCTAACACCCTTTTCATCTGTTTACGACCCGGTTAGATGTTGGAGAGTTTAGTGTCCAGAACCGCCCAGATCTCCAGCCGCTCATATCCTCCAGCTGATCTCTACATCCCTCATTAGCTGCTCTGCTCCCAAAGTTACATCCACCTTAAAATCACTCTTAAATGCATATGAATTTTACTTTTTTTCATATTTTTCCAGATATGTTTTATTCTCTTTTTCTCTCCTACTGTCTTGTCTGCTTTGCATTGATTGCATTGGATCGATACACCAAATCAAGTTCTAGGCGTCTTTTTGTGTTGGCTATAAAGGATTTGGGTAATATACCAGTACCACTGACCGTTAAAATTCTCCCAGCATGATACCGCCACCTCCGTGCTTCACAGTTGCAAAAATGTCTTAGTTCTCAAAGCTTCATCTTTTTGTCATTGTGACCAAACAGCTGTGGCTTTCTCGTCTTACTGAGACGTTCTGGTCCAATGCTTCAAAAATACATAAAAAAAACAAAATAAGAGTAATTTAACTGATCTGGGATGTATCATTTTTCTACCTACTTTATTTATCATGTAAGAGAACACTGGGGCTGTGTGAGTATTTGTTGGTAAAGAAGTAGTATTTTTAGATGTTAAAGGCTTAAGTTGTTTATCTGTAGATATCCAATATCATCCTCAAATGCCTCAAAAAGCAGATATTAAATACACTGATCTCAGATCCCGTCTTTATGCCCTCATTTATCACTACTACAGTGCAGAAAGATGATCTTCCGACACAATGACTGACATTTTATAATCCTTTCATCATAGAAGGTCAAGATCAGACAAGTAGAACAAAAACAATTACTTTGGTTAGAAATGTTTTTGTCATAAACTCCTGCCGTTAAGTTTGGTCAAAGCCAAATATGTATGGAAAAAGAATAAAAATCAAAACCCAAGTCTAAAGCACCTGTCTAAATTCACAAAAGCATGGAAAAACTAAAATATGCTCTATAATCCCTTGATTATAGTGTGAAATGTAATCCAGCAGCACTGCTGCTTACTCCCTACTGCTTATAAAAAATTGTTTATTCATTATTTTTCTCAGAGGATTAACCTCTGATTATTGTGGCATCTTGAACCACATGAATTACAAATACTACTGGATTTATATGGAAAACAATTGATTTTTTTAAAAAAAACATGACAATATAAAAAAAATAATAGAACTTATAATGGTAGAAATCAGCATAAAAATACTTGCTTATCTATGCAGATGTTTTTTAAAAGTATAGGAAATGAAGCTAATGCTAAAGTTAGCTCTTCTGCTAAATACCATGTTGGTATGGCACGTTGGCATAAAGAACTAATCTTATATTAGTTCTTCAGGATTAGCACAACTAACTTTTTAGCTTGCGTTGCCCACCACTGCTGGAGTATTTTAAACATTGTTCTTTTTAAGTATGAGTTAAGAGTTAAGAAGAAATAAACCCTGAAATGGGATTTGGACAAAGGAGAAAACAGATTCATTACGTGCCAGTAATGACAGTTTGAGTTCAGCTCAGGACACAAGGAAGGATTTAGAGAGAAATAACGGAAACAAAGGAGAGAATCACACATAGAAAACAGAGCTGCCCGCATAATGAGGCAGAGCATTCAATGTGTGGCACGATGGAAGTTAATCAAGTTATGATTAATGTGTTACAGCTGCTGTTATCTTTTCAATGAAGACTGTTTTTCTCCGTCTCTGCCTCCGAGGAGCGAAGGAACACACACGTTCACACAGAAACAGAGGAAGAGAGACAAACAGCAGATAAGACGGAGCCGCTCAGACTCACAGGTGTCGAGGGCGGCTCGGGCTGCACACCAACACCAGATATCCTCAGACATTAAGGCAGACATTGTTTCAGAGAAGATAAGAGCGAGCACAGACGTCAGACACACGCTCCAGTGATAAGGTGTTGAATGAAATAGCAGTTTGTAATTGCATTTTTTTGTTAGGGTAATTTGATGCACTCCACAGGCTGGGCCCTTAATCAACACCTTGGAATTACTTATCAAAATCTTCCGACAGTTTCCTAAAATGTTTGTGTATTCATGAGCGCATCGCCACATCTGACTCACAAGGCTTTTTTACTTTTCTACTCTGTGTTCCTGTGATTTTCTTTTTATGATGTCCAGCCAAATGTGGACGTCTGAGCATCATGGAAACGGTGTCAGGGAAGTTTTCTAATGTCAAAAAGAACATTGAGCTTCTCTTGTTTGGCTCTGACCGCCGTATGTTTCTCCTACGGTGGAGTCTGTCTTGGCTTCCTTATCAGGTTGATTAAGCAGATGTTGGGTAGAAATCTGAACTATGTGATCTACCTTCCCTCTCAAATGTCACACAAAATTGTTTCTATGCCAAAACAGATGTGGTTTTTTCCAAGAGGCTCACTTCTTACCCAACCAAAACAGCTGCCGACATGAACATAGTCATGGATGATCGAATAACCAGAGAACATAATTTTCTGTTGTGCTCTTAAACCTTTTCTTGTCATTCCTCTGAAAATTTGTTTTCAACTTCCTATGAATCAGCTTAGAAACATGCAAGGTCATCTCTCTGTTCTCATGAAACGCTTGTCTCTGATGAGTACACAGTATGTAAAGGTTGATAGAACAGGACTGATTTCGTTTCAAAGCAAGTCCAAATCCAAACACCAAGACTCGCGTACGAAGCTGCTGGCCTTTTCCATCTGCTTTGTTGTTCTCTGAAACATTTTTCTGACTTTTTTTCTCGCAATTTATGATTCAAAACAGGATTTAGAGGAGATTTTACTGCAGCTGCTTGCTCCAACTCTGGATGATCCTTCTGATAATCTTAAAACATCGACCAGGAAAATGTGAAACCTTGTTTAAAAATTGCATAACCCTTAATTCAGTTCATCCCAGCATAATTCAGAAATATATTTATGCTTATTATTTCATGTTTTCCCAAGAAAGATTAAAATTTGTTGCTTTCATTTGCTACTTTTTATTGTTGTTTGATTATTTTTAGCAACTAAATTATGTGCTTGGAAAGCAGTGTGCATGAAAATAGGCTTTGCTTTGCAAACATTAAGTACACAATAGACTCATCTAGCTGAACTGAAAATGATTTTGTTGTTGCTTAAATATTGTAAAGTAGAAATTCAGACACGATGAATCCTGGATTTAAATTCCTACAGAATATAATCAGCCTTCTGACCTTCTAATGTGGAAACCTGCAGAATTAATCCCCACTTTGCAGTTTAATGATTAACATTAGAAATGCTCAAAAATGAGACACAACCTTTTTTTTTCACTTCAACCTGAGTAGCACCTTAAGCACAACAAACAAAATAAGTCTTTGGAGTTTTTCTTCCTCCTGGCAACATTTTATACAGTTCACACCTGTCAGTGTGTCTCAGTTTATGTGTGTAGTTTTGGTTGTGCATGTTTAACATGCTGTTACTTCTCCCAGACAAGGTGTCTGACACTCCCCTCCCCGTCTGTACACCTTGGTAGAGTGTGAAATATGTTGTTTTCCTGAAAAGACACACACAAATACTCTCCCTGCTCTGTTACTAGGTAGAGTTTGCTGTTTACTAAGCTGAGCCTGTGTTACAGCGTTTAACCTGCTGCCCTTAAATGGTTTTGGACAGTAACGATGTAAAGTCACTGAGCTGGATGTTAAGAAAGAAAAAAGCTTTGAGTGATTGAAATAAAAGCACAAAGGTGAAAATTTCTAACTGATTAGTCATTTGAATGAATCTGTAATTGACTTTGTAAATTGACACATTTTTTTCTGAAGCAAATGCAAGATTGTTTCCCAGTAGTGAGTCAAAAATCCGCCTGCAGTTCGTGGAAATCAGCGTGCCGGCTGTCTTTTTGTCTCAGCAGTCGTTCCATTATTCTGTCTGCAGGGTTACCTCAGGATTATTCCCTGCATGCCTTCATTACAGCCTGTCTGTCTTCCTTTAGCTTAGGAAGTGCCTTCTTTAATTTCTACAAATAGCCGGGCTCGTACTAAACGTATCCCAACGTGAGCCACGTTTCATCAGGACCCCCATTAAGAGCTCAGCAGACGTTCTCAACTTTTCTCTTAGATTTAATCAGAAAGTTACAAATGTCACAAAAATGATTTTCATTCTGAGGACTTTGATAACAACATCACTTAAATGCAGCAAGTAATCCAGAAACCTAAAGTTTTAGTAATATAATACGAAGGAAATGTTTTCTTCCACATGACATTTCTAATTTGCTGATTGAAACTGAAGCTTTTCTTTGTAGGAAAAAGCAGCAATTAAAGATTTATTTTCAGAAATGCAGTCCTTCTAAAAAGGTTGTTAGATTTAATTGGAGGAACTAAATTGCAAAAACTGAAATTAAATTTTAGATGCTTTTGAGAATTTATCTCAAATCTTCTTTTTCAATGCTGAATAACTTTAATTTCACATTTTTCTCCAACTCTCAACGCTTGGCAACTTATTAGAAAAGTTTTCTAAATTTCTGTGAAATACATGAATGTCATGCACATTATTATTAAATCAATTAAATCAAATCTCACAGATAATGTAAAGAGTGTTAGTCTTAGTTTTTTTTTTCTTTTTTGTTATTATAGTTTGGCTTTAGGTCAAAATGATAGCTGAACTTTAATACATTTGTACATTTTAGATGTCTTTAAGTCTTTAACCTATTTTAAGGAAGTTACAGGAGATTCAAAGATTTCACAAACATGCAGAAAAAAATCTAAAAAAAAACCTTTTAATAAACCAACTTATGACATCAAAGCATTTCAAAAAAATGAGAAACTGATGGAAAGAAATGTGAGATTCGTCCAGGAGAGTAAATGTAAGCCATTTTTGTTGCAGTTGTTGTGAAATAAAGAGAAGCAAAAATAATCTGCAGAGGATTGAGAAAAGTTGTGCTGAGCAATGAATCACCGATGTGCATGGGAGATGACGCCGAAGCTGGAAACAAGAGAAACGAGTTTAAAACTTTCAGAGAGGTTTTATCAAACAGAATCGATCTGTTAACTGTTGTGAATTGAAGATACTAGAATTCCTCAAAGTCTGACGAAGTGTTATGAGGGACAACATTTACACACAAGTTACACACAACAGCAAGACACCATGGCTGCAGCAAGGAGTGTGAAAATGTATGAAATATGGTGAAATACAAAATGAATGAAAAAGAAATCATTTATTTTGCAGTACCCGGGTCGGTGCCGGTGGAGTCGCTGCAGAATACTCCATATGAGGAGAAGATCTTCATGCAGTGGAAAGCTCCCAATGAGACCAACGGGGTCATCACTCTGTATGAGGTAAGCAGTTCAGGTCGCTAGTTTGGATTATTTCTGGGAGATTTTAAACGTGACCTATTAAGGTTCCTTGAACAAGTTAGGATAAATTTCTGCAGGTGAACAAAACATGTTCATTATATTCTTTGCACAAAATCAGTCTTAGATTATGAGATTTTACTCTGCCCAGTTCTGTCTATTGTGAGCGTCTTGTCACTTTAAATCTAAACAAGCTGCTGCTGGCCACACCCCCAACTCAATGTTCACACTCGCACGTAAAAATGGCTGCAAAAAGATGCACAATAATACAACTGTACATCTTTGAAAAGCAGAAGTAGAGCCTCTTCCACAATCAACAAAAATACAGCAAGTGGTTTCTGGACGGTGAGTCAATAACAACAATACTTCTCCAGCAGCCATTGTACAGCATATTCAGCGGGAAAACCAGTTGACCAAACGTGCTGGAGCTCAGCTTGGGTTGCTAGGTAACGGGCTGGAGTTCGCTGAGGTTGCTAGGCGAGGAGCAGTGCCTGTAATTTTCCAGACACCAAAAAACATTAACTTAACAACCTACTTCCAAAAAACGGCTGGGTGTTTTTTTGTTTGTTTTTTTTATAAGTGGCTTGGCTGTTTTTGGAAGAAGTAGAAACCCAATGGAAGAACAAAAACATGCAAGCTATAAATTTTGCATAACATATTACATTTAAGGCCAAAATTCACCATAGGGTTAATTTTTGTGCCAATGCCATATCTACATGTGATTTACAAAGCAGATGGCTGTAATGATGTGCTGCTGTACTCATGCTGATTTGAGGGATTTGTAATCTCGCTGCATCGCGTTGCAGTTCTGCACACCTCTGCCAGTGGAGGGAGGTGGAAGACGCTTTCAAAGCTCATCCCAAACCACAGACTGATGTGTCAGACATATTCTCTTCACATGAACATGCGAAACCTCCCTGTCAGCTGGGACTTCCAGGATCCGGAGAAACCGGAGCTGTGCTGTGAAAGCAAAGTTGTTGTTATAACACTGTCAGTTCATGATTCATCAAATGTAAAATCCATTCATGAATAGATGGAAGAAATTAAAGGGTAAGTTTAAAGTTTTAAACGTTGAGAGATTGTGAACCTGAAAGAAAGTTAAAGGCCTTTAGAGTTTGAGTTTATGAGTGTGTGAGGACGACTCTGGTGAATTCCTAGGAATGTGGTTGTAGGGTGTTTATTCAGGTTGAACTTGAGTTTAACCCTCTACCTAATGAATTATTGACCGGCTCTCCTCTGTCTGCTTGTGATATCACTGCATCAAGAACCTGCCTCTTAGAAGAGAAGCTGCTGTGTGTGTGTGGTCAGAGATGCTTCGCTTTAGTTGCCCTCCAAGCTGCCAGACTTCCTCTGATATTTTAAAGTGGTTATGATCAATACTTCTCTGGGCTTTCTGAAGTTTTTCTTCCGTTTGACGTCTTTTCACTAATTTTCTTAAAATATCAGGTATAAAATATCTGGATGGAATCAGTTGAATCTGATATTTATTAGACTTACAACTGTATGTGCATATACACACATTACTGTCATTAACATTGTATTATATAGATTTTGATTTTATTTTTGTGTAGCAGTGAAAACCTCCATTCTCTTGCTTCAGAGTTCATCAGGAGTTTCCTGGCGTAGTTGCAGCTGAATATTCAACAACGCTTTTCAAACAGAAAAAGTTGAGTTCATTTACGTTGGTTTAGTTCCAGGCACTGACACGGCGGCATCCATAAAACATCAACAGAGCTGACCTCAGCCTGTTTAACACAAAAACAGTTTTATCCTGTCCAAGTATCAAACATGACCTGAACCTTCGCCCTCAGAAGAAAGGATTATGGAATAAGATGTTCTTTGGCATGAAATGGAAACATCATTGTAAGTTTTAAATCAGCACAGACTGACTGCTGGTCACAGAGATCAGTCAGAGTTTGAGTTATTTGAATACACAGACATCAAAGTATGATTGGAGGCGACACATTGAGTCTATTAAACATGACGACTATGTATGTACCAACTGTAAAGCATGGTAGTGGCTGCATCATGCTGCATTTGATCATGCGGTATACCAGGTGTACAGATATGGGATGCCAGATTCATAGACATAAAGTGGAAACTCTGACATACCTGGTTGTTCCAAGAGGAAAATGATCTAAAACACATTAAAATGGACGAACAACAACATGAGGCGTTTCTCGTTTCGAAACTTTGAGATATTTCCACTTTTCTGTTTGATAAAGAGATTTATGTCCGATGGTGGAGCAGTTCACCGTTTTCCAGCGGTGATCAGTGACCGCACACTTATAGGTGTGTAGAGATGACAAAAATGATACTCTGTAGTAGGACGACTTCACTGTACTGTAAATGGCCTCCCAATGAAGCCTGTAGGAAGACTAATGTAGTACTAAATGTTAGCAAAAACGCAACGTTAAAAATTAGCTTCGCTATTAGCTAGTGCGCTAGCCTACCTGTGTTGGAAGAAACCTTTCATAACATATGATTTGATATTTAAAATAATCAGACAAAATTATAAAGTTCTGTGCAAATTCTGGATTTATAATGACTAAATAAAAAATACAAATAACATAATTATAAAATGCTAAACTCAGGCAGAAAATACATTCTTAAAAATGCAACCAATACTTAGAGTGGATATTGCAAGTTAGTGAGATACTTCTAGTGATGATATCTGCTGTTTACTGTGTCTTATTGATCTCCAAATGGCTCAGCAGTTAGAAATGAACATCAAGACAAGAAAGTCCAGGAACAATAGATCTCAACACACTTTTTATTAGTAAAGTAAAGGTAAAAAGTACAATGTAGTAAAACTACCCCTGAAATATGTTTTCATTCCACATGTTACTCTAAATGTAGCTGTAGTTCAGTCTTCTCTGCATCTTTTCTGCTTCCCACTGAGCTCAGAACTGCTGTGAAGGTCTGATGAAGTCAGCTAAACAACCTTGTTCGTAGAAATCTTACTGAAGTACATAAATGCATCTTTCTGAACAAGTTTCCAAATGGAAAACAGAGAGAACAGTCATCTTCGGTGTAGTAAAGTGAAACCTGTGTTGAATGTAGCGTCTCATCGGAGGGCAGTGTCTTTTCCTCGCTCGTCCTTCCAGGACGTATTTTTCCTTTATCCTGTGAGTCCTTTCTGCCTCTTGGCATCAGTCTGTCTCTTGTCTCATTCTGTGCAGCACAAAGACGCTCCATATCATTTCTGAGGCCTCCATTAGACCTCGACTGAGAGCTGAAAAAATCCTCTAAGCCTCCTGGGACCATCATCAATTTTGTCTTGTTTTCTGTTGATTTCATTAATATCAATCTAAGCTCCCTCCGCGGCGAGCGGAGGCGGCACATCTCTGCATCATCTGTTAAACATATCAGAGGCTGAACACAATGCTCCGCTATTAGAGATAATTACTATAATTGCAGCTATTGACAGGATTAAAGGCATCATCTGCAACATCTGAAGGGGCCCTTGTTGTGTCCCATCCTGCTCTGTTGTCTTATATTTTCTTTCTTTTCTTTTCAACCCGCTCAGTGTCCCTCGCTTTTCAGGCTGGAAACCTGATGAATTACACCTAGGACAAAAAGGAGGAGGGGGGGTAAAGGAAAGCGATGGGGTGGGTTGGATAGATTTGTGGAGGTGGAGAGTGGTATGGAGAGATAAAGGGGGAGGAGGAGTATCAGGACAGAACGGGGAGATAAAGCAGGAGGCGAGGAAGTGGAAATGTGTCCAAAAGAAGCATGGTGTCGCGTGATTGGAGGAATAAATCAGTGTGCAAATACGATCACTTCATCTCCTGGATCTGTTACTATAATTGCGGCTAATTACAGGATTAAAGGACACATCTGGGGCAGATCTGAAGGGCCGGCCTCCTCCCGTCCAGACTCCCTCTGCTCCTCTGTCCAGCTCAAAATGGGCTTCATGTCTGGGGAGCAGATAATGGAAGGAGTGCCTTTGAGGACTGGAGAGTGGAAAAACATTAATTCTCAGAATTCAATAATATAAACATTTAATACGTTTTGAAAAGACAAGATTTGTTAGATGGATAAAGTAAAAACTAGTGCTGTTGATCGATGAATAAAAATGATCAGATTAATCACTGGTGTGGTGATTAATCATGGTTATTTTAATTATGTAAAGCACTTTGAAATGCCTTGCTGCTGAAATGTGCTATACAAATAAAATTTGATTGATTGATAAATAAAATTACCTTTACCTTTAAGGGAAACTTACTCCACTACACCTGCATGCAAGTAGTAGCAAAGTCATTCAGGGGACAACTGACAGATAACATCCATTTTATTTTCTAGTTCTTGGGTGCTCCGCCCCTTTCTGATGTCGCCCTGGGCAACTGCCATATACCCTCTATCAAAAACTGCCTCTGTAAGCATGTTTTCAAATAATGTTTAAGAAAATGTTTTGTTGTCTCAAACCAGACATGTCCAACGATGATCAGCTTTCCAGATTTTTATATTCAGGAAGGTTTAGAGGACCTTTTTTTTTTAAACGTTAGTTTAGAAACGTCCCTCTGCATTTATTTCATATGAAAGTTGTGCGATGAGATGAACGCTGCTTGTCCTCATCCTGCTGAGTGACCGGCATAATTCATGCAGGTGATGCACATTCAGGCTCATGATGCAACACAAGAAAGTTGTAAACTTTTTAACTTTTGTTGTCTGCTGTGGTGTAAAATTTCACCTTTCTCTGTCGTTCATGTGTGTCAAACCCGTCATTATGTAATATTAACGCATTAAAATGTTCATATTAATGGCATGCTCTTAACGCATTAACGTTGGCAGCCCTGGTAAAAGCCTTTGTCTCACTGGTTAAACTGGGTCTTTGCAGTCTTCCCCTGCCCTCTCTGACCTTTCAGATAATACTCAGATAGCTCCAGTTTCTGAAGCGAGAGCGGAGAAGCACTCAGAAGCACACTTGGCTCAGATCATGACCCTGTCAATCCCTTCTCTGATTGCAGCATCAAACCACTGAAGCATCCCAGGTTCCCCCTGCTAACGCTTACCTTCCTGCTGCTGTCTGCAGAGTTATTTCTGAACCCCTGCTTGCATAACAGACGCTGCTGCTGCTGATGACATTGATTAGGAAAAAAAAAGCGCATCATCAGATCATGGCTCTGCTGATTTGTTTTGACCAGTGGAAGATTATTTTTTTCCTGTTGTTTTCATCTTAATTTAGAAGGCACCACTTGCTAGCTTAGAGCCTCTGGTGTTTCTTCTGAAATGATCAAGAGAAGTCAGGCCATGGAAAATGTTTACATATTATTGGAGGTAAATCTGTAGTTGGTACTTTTCCTAATTATGCTACCTATGCAAAACATTTAAACCCCCTTGATGTGATTTGACAAGTTGTTTTCTATTGTTCTCTGTTTTTCAGTTAGCGCTCCCACAGCACTGGAGAAACTCAGGACACCTACACAAACAGCTAAATTAATAAAAGTTTGTTATAGTGAACGTGTCAAGAAAGTTCTAATTGAACTTAAGAAAGGGCTTGGAAAAAAAGAGATGCATTGTTCTGACTCAAAGCAAAGAGATGAACTTAAATGGGTCACATAAAGTTTGGTTTCATGATTTTTCTTGGAACTTTACTGAGAACGTTCAACAAGTGACATGATAATTTCAACTTTTGATCCTGTGAAATACACAGAACAATATTAATTGAAATATTTATTCCTTTATAGTTTCATTTCCATTTATAAGTTTTGTACATTGAAGAGTCGGGGTTGTTTTCTGCCTTCCCTCTGTGTTTCCACCACTGTGATAAGACAATATTTGAACCTCAAAAACAAAAATATGATCGTGTTTAGGATTGTGCCGCTCGTCTGGAGAAGCTCTGCTGCATTAGTTCTGCTTGGTTCTTTTTATAGACCGCTCAGGTTTAAACATTGCATTTCCTCTGGTTTTGGATCCTTACTTTTAGACAGTTATGATACGTAAAGCGGAAACAAAACATTTTTTTTTACAACTGGGAGCAGCTGATTAGCATCTGAAAACCTGAACTACGACCTCAAAACCCAGAGGAACTGAAAAGCAGAACCTGAGGCCTTTTCAGATTTGATGCATGACTTTCTGCCTCATTGCCACAATGCCTCTGAAGATTTGAATGATATAAACTAAGATATTTAATTTCCCTTTAAGATAAAGTATTTGAATATAATTGAATATTTATGTAGGTATAAATGAATATGTGGCCACTAGAAGCTCAGCCTTTCTTTGATACCTTTGGTTTTTGATGCCACCATGCTTTATTTTTTTCTCTATTCCCATCTGCTTGTCTGATTAAACCAGCGATCCTTTGGGCCATAAGAACCAGAGACTCGGCATTTTTCTGGAACTTTAATTTCTCTACATTATTCCATAATCAGGTTTCAAGTTCTGTATGTTTGCAGCCTCAAAACCAGTGCAGGCACCATATCTTCCTTGCTATCTGGTGGAAGATTTTAAATATCCAGATAGTTACAGAAAATGAAAAATCTGTTGCTTTCTCTCTCTAAACAGCAAGCAGGGAAACTTTAACCACATCTAAGCCATTCAGAAATTTTGACAACAATAAATGACTGAGTGGATTGAAATTTTGAATCACTTTTAGCTGGCCTAAATTAAGTCTAAAGACATGGCTGGAAAAGAAAAATGGGAGCATTTAGCTGACAAACCTTTAAACCGTTTAATCCACCACAGTAAAGCAACAGGCAACTAGTCCGGTGAGTAGCTGTTGCTGCCTGATCCGGTGTGAATAACTTTGCTCTCCCATTCCTCTCTCCTCAAGCAGTCTTTAATCAATCACAGAGATCAATATCGGCAGCCAGCCTGACATTTATTTCTGTTTCTCTGTTCCAAACTGTTGATTTCTGTAGCAGCTGCAGATGTTTAGTGAAGTCAGTCTCCCTCCTTATCGCTCTTTCCTGGGAATAAAAACGATTGCTTTTTATCAGGAGAGCAGGATTCATGAGATGATCTCAGTGCTGACCTTTAAAGCAGCAGCGGGCCGACATGCAAAACGGAAAATAAAAGATGCTTTGGAAATAAAACAGTGAGTTAAAGACGTCAATGCAAGTGATCATCAGACAGTCCCTGTCTGATCATTTAAATGTGTTTCTTTAAGAGTTGTTTATTTGTGATAAACTTTTTACTTTTGAAGTTTTTTTTGACATTTTTAATAAAAAAGCAAACAAAAAAATATAAAATCCAGCACTAAGCTCACTTACTTGAGTACGATTTCACCCAAAATATTTTACGTAATTAAATATTTTCTAAAGATGAATTTTAAACTCTGATCGAATATTACTATTTTGAATTAATATTTATAACTTCCTCACCAACCTCATCATTAAGCAAAAAGTTATCTGACTCAGTTTACTGTACATGATTCTGCTTTAAAGTAAGATTGTTTTTTTTTTTTTTTAATTAAAATGTACAGACCTCGCCTTACTTTACCAAGCTTATTTCTGTAAATGGACATTTATTCTAAATAAGGGATTTTTACAAGAAAAAAAACTTTATAACATTTTTTTTTAGAAACTATTAATTTTTCAGAACAATTCAAAGCAAATGTTTTCTTATTTCACTACAAACTGAAATCTTCATGTAAATTGTTTTCAGTTGAGATTTGGAAGTTGTTTAAATGCCTGATCCTGTCAGAAACCTTTAAAGACAACACATCACTTCTTACTGACAAGAACAAAGATTAATGACAAAAATATGAGCTTGACTTTAACAGACAAAGCCAGAAAAAAATCAAATAAACAAAACAGACTGCAGCAATACAAATATACTGCCCAACAAAGCATAATTAATATAATAAATGCCTTTTAATGGACAGCTTAACAGTTTGTATTAGAGGTTTTATTTTATTAGTCTGGTGTAAAACTGAGATCTTCTAATTTAAAAGTTACAAGCTGTTTCCTTCCTACCATTTCCAAAGACACTTGGGGATTTTTTTTCTATTGCATTTTCTTCATGGATCAATTTAATTGGTTACATAAACTTATTAAGACAGTGTTGTTTTATAACAAACACCAAATAAAGTAACCAATAAAAAAATGCTAGGGATAAACATCCAAAAATTCAGTACAGGATAAGCTTGAATGAGACACTTCTCATCACAAAGGGGCCTTTTAGTGACGGGCCCCTGACCACATTGAACACCAAAGAGAACCACAAAACTCTAATTTTGTCCTTCGTCGCTGTCTGTACTTTCTTTCTGTGTATTGTGTTTCATTTTAGTCAATGAACTATATTTAGAGTTGCTGTTTTGGGCCTTGACCTTTTTTACTCCGTTACACGGTGTCTTCTTGCATGAGAAGGAGGCAGGATCCTTTACATTTGTTTGTACGCAGCATTAAAATACAGACATACTTTTAGTCTTTTTGTACAAAACATGCTCTTTCCAGTCTGCTATGAAATAAATTTATACTTTGTTTGTGGCCCTGAGTGTCTCAGTGTAAGGCTGCATTCACATCAACTCTGATTTAATCAAACTCTAGGTAGTTTTTCTAGGAAGTCCGGTTTGTTTGGTAAAGTGTGAATGTGCAATCGAACTCTGATGTGCACCAAAAAAATAACCCCTGATCCACCTAAAAACCTTGGCCTTTTTTCTGTTGACGTGAACTCTGGTGCAGGTTGAATGCACATATGGATGCTCCAGAAGCAGGAAGTGAACTGCAGCGCAGGGCATTCTGGGTAGATGCAACCAAAGCTAATTCTTTTTTGGTGAATCACTAGTGGAAGAAATGGCTCATGGTCAAAAGAGGAATCCTAGAACCATCAAAATCTGACGCCACTCCATGTTTGTTTTTTGTGAAGTTCAGTGTCGTCTTTAGCGGTTTTTGTGTCGTTTTCTTCAGTAGTTCCTGGTGCAGCGCCCCCACAGGTGATGGGGGAGAAAACAGGTCGGGAGCAGGAAGCAATGCAGTGTGAAAACATTTTACATTATGTTTAAATTCTTCTTTCCTCTTGTCAAGAAAGACAGAATTTAAGAGTCAACTGTTTCTGTTCAAAAAGTAGGGAAACTCAAAAACTTCCAGGATTTCTTCTAAATAGGACTGGACAGTAAAACAATAAGAATATAAATCGTGTTAAGCATGTGATCAGTATCAATAGATCTGATAGAATATTCAATATGTAGAATACTCTCTGAGCTGTAATGCAGAACCTAAAGCATTCTGGGAAATGTAGGCAGTGGAAAGACTTCAGCCTCTCAACCTCACACTGAGCTAAGCAAGGTGAGTCAACCAACTGACTCTTTGGTTACCTAGCAACTCTCTCATTCTTTGGTTACCTAGCAACTCTCTCACTCTTTGGTTACCTAGCAACAAACTGTGAGTAACTTGAGCAGCAGCAGTTTATGGTTTCGCCTCTGTGCCTCATAATTGCTTAATACTAAAGCTGTGGGGTGAAAACTCTGGATAAAAGAAAAAAGGTCATGTCACAACATGGAAGTATCTAGAATATTTAAAACAAAAAACTAATAATTATCCATCTACTGATATGAAATGTTTATATCATAATATATTTTTCAGCCATATTGCCTTTTGTCATGGCTACTGCAGGGTGTTGATCTTCTTCACATCTGTCTGCTCCAGAGGAGACGTTTCATGAGACTGCAGATATACAATGCTGTCTTAATATGTAAAATTATACCATTTCTAATGAAATGAACATTAAAAAACAAAGTTTTTTTAAATGCATGTTTTAAAAGGTCCTGGATGTTTTACAGAGGGAGATTTCTAATGGCCAGAGATCACACAATAATCTGACAGTTATCAGGTGATATTGAGGGACATCAGTAAACACAGGAACAGAAAACAGATGACTGATACGTCAGCATTGTGCCGGTTTTCTTTCCCCTAAGTGTAACACATTCGACAGAAAACGCTTCAGCTGAAGTGTGGATCTGTGACGAGGAGCTCGTCAGCCGTGTCTTTAATGTGGGGATGAGCGAAGAGAGGAGCTCACGTTCCTACATCAGCTTCAAGGAGGCGAGCGCCCGTGTCTGCTGTCGCTCGTCTTAACTTGGCTGGCAGGAAGTTGCAGTGTGGATGTCAAGCGATCGTTGCTGGGACGATGATTTAGGCCGATTCCTGTCAAACTGTCAGCAGCATCTCTGATCACCTTCTCCAGGGCGAGCTCTGCTTCTGTTCTTTGATTTCTTCGTGGTTGGTTGTTTATATCGATGGAAGCCCTTTGGTTCTCAGTGACAAGATACGGGAGCTTTTCTGGGATCTTGTATGTTGTCTTTGTTTTAGGGCTGTTAACGCGTTGATGCATTAATCTGAAAACTTTAACAAGTTATTACATGAAATCAGATTAATTGTGAACCAGTGTTTTGACCTAAAAGCCTCTCTCCTTTGGAGGGGCACCTCTTGTCAAGGAAGACAGCAGGTTTTCCTTGACAAGAGGTAGACCTTAGTTCAGCAGTTTTCAGCACCTGCTGTAGTTCAGCAGCTTGCTCTGAGCTCAATGAGCAAGAGTGAAAAGTGACACAACAGAAGACGGCAACAAAACTTTAACATTTTTCAACTTTCTTGTGTTGTGTAGCTCACCTGCATGTTCACATCTATGTGAAGTTTCCCATGCATGAAGAGTGTGATTAATCTGGTTACATTTTTGAATCAGTTGACATCACTACTTTTTTTAATGATATATTCTCGGAACTCGTCAGACTTTAGTTGGACTATTCAGTTCTGGTATTTGTTGGAGGACAAGAGACATTTTGTTGGGGGAAATTGTTTTTTTTTGCCTCCTTACTCGTATTCTCCAGAATGTCTCAACATTTGAGAAGTTGTTGGGAACAGCCTGCCCCAAATGGAAACCTCTAAAAGAGGCAGCAAGTTGAAACAATAGGTGGCTGGCGGCTTACCGAGCGAGGCAGCAGGTGTCAGCACACGCAGTGGTGAGGACAGGAAGACAGAGGATGTTCAGGAGGTTATATATATTCCACCTGAAGAAAGTATTCTGAGCTTTAAAGCAGCGTTGCAACATAAGGGCTGCATGCTAATTCTGGCAGCATAAGCTATGATGGGACAGACAGGAGTTTCCACATCCAGAAACATGGCTTTGTTTTTGAAACTGCATTATCTTTTATGTTTATGGTTGCTGTTTTTTTCAAGCTGTGGATTTTAAAATCATTATGTAACAAATAGAAACAAAGTGTCAGATTGGCTAAGTCCTGTAAAACGTTTGACAAGATGTAGTTATTGTCCATTCATACGATCTTTTTTCTAGCTTTTAACGGTTATTCTTTTTTTACAGAAAATGTTAAATTACTTAAAGCAGGAATATTATGAATATAATCTTACAAGATGATAGTCCTTATAGATCACTGGATGTTCTTATTTCTTTTTTAGATAATCACCTTAAACAGAGGTTTTGCTGTAGCAATGAAAAATATTATGTTGGAAAGCCTGAATTAAGTGCGTTATTTATTTATTTATTACTTTTTTTTTTTTTTTTTGCATAAACCTCAGTTTTCTTCTCATGAGATTCTTTGGCCGTTTTTGCAGCATATGCATAAAATAAAATGCATAAACAATATAGAAAGTGCTTCTCCACTGCATATTGCAGAGCATTCAGCAGGGCTGATGAAACATTATTGGAAACGTAGAGACAGAAAAATATGAATACCAGGCAAAACACTCCAGGTAGGTAAATGAATACACTGAAAAGGCAAAAGATGAGCTTATTAATGATAAAAGCTTTCCATGCAGAGTTGAGTGTTGCTGTACAGAACCAGTGACGAGTCACACTTTAAATCTCACTATTCATCTTTTTATGCAATGGAACAACATGTAATGTCTTGATCGCTGATGTCTGTGAAATATGAACAGTTTTACTGGACGTCCGTAACGGTGCTGTGTTTTATTTGATAGAGGGAGCGTTTAGGTTCACACTCAACCAAAGGTTCAGGCTAATAAACCTTTTGGCATGGATACATTTTTAAGGTTGCATCCTCATTAAACAAACTCTTGTTCATTTGTCTAGAAAGTCCAGTTCATTTGGAGAGGTGTGAATGCAAATTCAATCGAACTCTAAACTGCCTACACAACTGTAGCACAGGGCATTCTGGGTAAATGCAACCAAAACAAATGTGCTAGCTTAGCGCTAGCATGAGAAATGGCTCATGATCTGTAGCCAAAATGAGAGAAATCCCCCAACTGTTAAAATCTTCTTTCCTGTTTATACTTCGTTCAGAAGGAAGTTGCGCTCAGTGTCGTCTTCAGAGGTTTTAGGGTCGTTTCCTTCAGGAGTTTTTGTTGCAGCGCCCCACAGGCGAGGAGGGCAGCCAGCTGCTTAAAGTGTTTGGTTGGTTTGACTCAGTGTTGTGTGAAAGAGCAGCAGCTGAAAATGTAACAAACGTTGCAGTTTTGGTCCCCAATTGAACTGATTTTCTACCAAACTATCAGGTGTGAAAACATCATCAGATTGTTTTTTGAATTTATAAATAAGTTTGGGTTTACAAGGCTTTTAAATGTCTCTTTAACAGCAGCAGGATTTATTTATTTTTTCTGGAAACTTTCTTAACAATGCATTCAATAAATCTACTGGAAATCGTCCAGCCCATCGATGTGAATCTGTTGGTGGAGCCTATAAACTTTTAACCAACCTGCTTGTATTGTCACTTTGTAAGGACATTTAGTCTTTTCAGGTGTTTTTTTTATCTGACTCACTATCTCAACTCTTTTCCATTTTGTCCTCCATATTCTCTATTTATGTTCCTCTCCTCCTCCGTTTCTGCCCACTAATTCAATCACACCCCCACACATAAGCACACCTTCCCTCTGGTGAGTTATCCCCCACAGACGCACACTCTATTACCCAAGATGCACTATCCCATTGCGCGCCGGCCTTTTCATTGGCCAATAAAACAACCTGAGCTTTACGGCTCTACCGATTCGGAGTACATCAACCACAGGGAGCCAGGGAGAGAGGAAGAAAGGGAGCAGGAGAAAAATGGTGGAAAGATGGAGAGATAGCAGAGAATGGGCAGGCGGAGGAATTGAAAATGGTGTGAAAAAAGACATGGGAAGAGAAAATGCCATTAGGAGTAATAAAATGAAGAAAGATTGTCCTCTTACTAAGCCTGGAAAAAGATGGAAAAAGTGAGCAGGGTAAGAGCAAACTGTAGACAGAGGGAGAGAGCAAAGCCCATAAAAATATAGAGCCATTCATGACTTATAAAATAAGGGCCATTGATGTGCAAACCAAAACTGCAGCATAGATGAAATAGATGATATTTTATTGTTCCAGCCCCTAAGTCCCAGCCTGTATAAATAGCTATTGATCCTCCATGTATTATTCAGCCGGCGAACTTTGAAGCCGGGGAGACGTCAGATGCCTGTGGAAGTCAGTCTGTCACTCTCTCTGCTCCATTTTACACTTTTGTCGTCTATTGGTTAAAGGTTTAATGCAATTTTTTTCAGCTTAAGAAGAATCTTGGACTTAGATGGTTTTGTGACAGAGAAAAGAAGTTTAAACATTTTATTTGTTTTTCTCTATTTGGTTAAATTTCAGTAATTTGTTAGAGTAGCAGTATGTAGCTTTATGTATATAATTCCTTTTTACATTTTTGTTAAAACTGTCACCGTGTCGTGACAGGATGGTAGGAGACAGAAAATCAGTGAAAAAAGTTCAGCTCCTCTGCCTTCTCCCAATGCTAACTAGAAACGACCAATCAGAGCCAGGAGGCAGCTATTAGCAAACACCTGGTGGGACTGCGCTTCTGCTGCGCTCAGTCTCAGTCCAATGCTCATAAGAAATGGCTGTAAACGGCACAGTGAGGAGTAGCATAGTGATGATGCCCTGAAGGCAAAGCGTAGGAAAGAGCAGGAGCTTCTTAAAGAGAAAGAGGCCCAATTTCAACAGATGTAAGCACAAAATCGAATTTATCTTAAGTTACGTTTGATTATATTTTCCATTTTTACAACAACTGAAGGTAACATAGTTATTTGATTGTGCTGTAAAATGTTCCTGTGAAACCCATAACGCCGTCCCTTTAAGGTTTCTCATGCAGATGGAGGAAGGAAGATGGAGCGAAGCAGAACTCCATGGCAGCATTTTTCATCTCACTCTGCCCTTAACTGAGTTACTCACCTGAAACGTCAAGCTTGAATATAAAGATCACGGAAAAATCAGCTGACATCCAAATCTGTCTAACCAGCCCAAACTCCATCCATCATATAAAGTGCAAGTCAGAGGAATATCTGTTGGAGAGGGGATTCTCAACAGCTGCTCATGCTGCATTCAGGTGCAGCTGGGACACCGAGCTGTTGAAAATCAAACGAAGTCTGAAGTAATTTAAACTTATTTTATCCTCTAATATAAACAGTTTTTCAAATCTGTGCTTGAAAATCAGACTAAATCTTTAGTGGATTCTATACTTTGGACTTTAAGTTTTAGAACATAATATAGTCAGAAATGAAGCATAATAAAAACATACCCATCTGTCAATAGAGATTTTGACGAGGTTATAAACCTTTAAATACATTCGTAAAATAGAAATTTAGACCTGAAACCTGAAACAAATATGAAACATTTAAAAAACTGCAAGTTCAATCCCACTGGGGGCGACACAGGGCTAAAATAAAAAATATCACATTTGGAGGCATAAACAGCAAATGCAGATAAAACTTTGGCACAAAAAAAATGAATTAAATTATTATTAAATATGTTTAAATGTTTATTTTCACATTCTATCTAGACTTTCCCTGGAAAAGAAACCATTAAAAGTGACCAGATGTTGTTTTAGTCTGGAAATGCAACTTGTCTGTTTCAGTTTTGATTAATTTGGTGGCTGAGATCTGAAGCTCCATAAAGGTCTGCTTCTTTTCATTCAAATAAAAACTCACACTTGAAACTTTCCACTAAATTCCCAGAATAGCCACACAAAATGTGTGTGTGGGGGTGTTTTCAATGCTGTGGACTGTAAAACACAAAATCCTGTTTTTGGTCTAGTTTCTATTGCAAATATCTTCTGTTCTGGAAATGTCCTCAAACATTTCCTAAATAAATAATACTGTACCTTTTATATTATAAAGCTGAGCTCTATTCAAGTCATTAAATATATATATACTTTTCTTTCTTTGTATTTCTCTCTGAGCAGCGTTCCTGTCCGGTCCTCCTCTGTCCTGTCTCACATCCATGCAGACAGTCACACGTTCACACATCACCGTTCCAGCCTGCAGGCTCGGCTGAAGTGAGGCAGCCAGCTGTCGGTGCTTTTGATTCGGCTCTGTTAATGGAGTGACAAGGGCCCGTCTGACGTCCAAGGGTGTGAAGTGCTGAGATGGTCCTGCTGCTGCCTCGCTCCACCAAACACCCACACACACATTTCCAGCCTCCCAGCTACCCGTTTCCTGCACAACATCCATCTACATCACTTGTTACCACTTTTCATTTTGCTCTTTCAAGCTTTCAATGCAACTTTCAGGACATTCCTGAACCTTCTGCAATGATTTCATCATCCTTTCATGAACTTCTTTTTTGTAATTTTGTGCATTTATATTATATTGTAAATAATGTAACTTGGAATTATGGAGTCTCTGCTCAGTCACTGTAATCTTCACATTTTGATTTATTAGTATTACTTTGGCCAAACTGTTCCCAGTTGTTACTGTCACTGTTTTGATCGGCATGTAAACAAAAAATAAATCTGCCTCCATTTGGTGAAGAAGGAAGTTGCGCTCAGCTTCTTCTTTAGAGGTTTTTGGGTCGTTTCCTTCAGTTGTTGTCGCTGCAGCGCCCCCTCAGGCCAGGAGGGGAACATGTGGTCAAAGGGTTTGGTTGGTTTGACTGCAGTGAGAAAGAGAACCACAGCAGCTGGAGATGGAACAAATGTTGCTGTTTTGATGAAAATACACTTACATATTTGTGATCCCACATGGGGAACTGCTGTTCTAGATTATACTAATTGGTTTAACTATTTGTAATTGTCTATGTGTTGCTGCCAGTCATGGCCAGGTTTGTCTTGAAAAAGAGATTATATCTGGTTAAATGAAGGTTACATACATTAAAAAATGCTCAGACTTGGTAATGTATTTTGCTCAGATTATTGGAGAATGTTTTTCATTGAAAGGGTTTATTTAGGCTCACCAGTGTCTGCCCTGCTGCCACCTAATTGCTCCATTTATGTAGATCTGCACGTCAGCCTGAGACCCTCTCATACTGACACACACACACTTTGTTGAAATGCGTTGAAACGCTCTTTTACCCCCCAGTCAGTAGTTCTGCTGCCATTCACAGCAGCAGCTGTTACACATGCATGTTTGACCGTGTCCATGCGTGGAACCATTGATGTGTGGAAAGTCGCCAACAGCAGCGACATTGACAGTTCTTTTAAAAAGTACCGCTGAAGCATTTCTGACGGTTTAGTCGACTGGGTCGATTTGTTCAGTCGGCTTCATTGTCAGAGTGGAGATCATGTGGAGACGCACTGACCTGCTGCAAATAGCTAACACCACTTTAACTCCAAAATTGATCAGTGCGATGTTTAACAGCCAATTTAATACTTCAGGATTGATTTAGTGGGTTTGCTTTGACGTGACAGTTGGAGGTGGCTGGACATTAAACAATGATGGTTGCTGATTGTTTTCAGCAGGGGATCAAACATGAAGAAAATCAAATATGTATCTAAGGTCCAGCTTTCTTTTGATGTTTTTCCTTTCAAAGAATAAAATATGAGTTGGTAAAAGTGAATTATTTTGTCAGAATCTGAAAAGAAATACAAATATATTTATTATAATTCTGGGGCTGACTTTATAAAAATAACTAGGTAGAAATGAAGTGCAGTTAGAACAGACAGAGTTTAGAATCATCCCAGTTATAAAGAGTTGTTCATTTTTATTTATTTTATTTGACAAATAATTCATTGATTTCCAGATAATTTGATGTGATGGTGTGTCTTTCCTTCAAACTTCTTCAGCTTGCTAAGATGCTAACCTAGTTCTAGTGTAAAAATAAAGAGAAAAGAAGAGCAAACAGAATAGAAACGTCCTTGTTTCTGTCTTCAGATCACATACAAGGCCCTGAGCTCCCTGGATCCCAGTGCTGACCTGACGACCCAGAGGGGACGAGTGTTCAAGCTGAGGAACGAGACCCATCATCTGTTTGTCGGCCTTTACCCTGGAACCACCTACTTCTTCACCCTGAAAGCCTCCACCAACAAGGGCTTCGGTCCGCCCGTCACCACACGCATCACCACAAAGATCGCAGGTAAACTTTGTTTCTGTCTTTGTCCCTTTGGGGTTTTTTTCTCATCACTACAGCCTCATTTTCCAGCCACCGTTGAGCCGACACGTCAGCCTCTTTCTCTCTGAATGAGTCCGTCTCTGTTTTTGTTTGACTGACTGGCAGCTTTATGACATTTTCTCTCCATTTGTAATCCTGTTTATATCAACACGCATCAGTCCACATCAAATGCCAGTGGCGTCACCAAGAAGCAGAAAAAAACAAACCACAATACGACATTTCTACATAAGAATCACAGAACTTCTCCATTTTTCTTCTCGCTGTTTGTGGAAGGTTGTCCTTTGTCATTTTAATGGGAGAATGACTGATAACACCATAAAAGCTCTTTTGTTTGTGAATCTCTTTGCCTTTTCTATCTGACTCAGTCGTCCTCATTCTACTCATTGTTTTTAGATTCCCATTTACTTTGTTTTTATTCCTTTTTCTTATTTCTGTCTATTTTACTCTTTTCTTGTACTTAACCTTTCACTGTTGCTCTGTCAGTTGTAAAGCTTCCTAAAAATAAAAACTTGAATGACATTTAAGTCATGCTGTTGCTTTGTTGCTGCTGAGCAACAAAGCAAATTGACATAAATGAAAAAAGTACATTTTTAATTAATTTGCTATGTTTTTGTACAGAAACTATCTACTTCTGTAGATAACGAGTTAGTTACTTATCATGTCCCAAGTGTGAGAATTGATTAAACAGTGGTGAAGGTTTAACCATAAATCACTAAACATAAACATTAGTTCTGCTATAGCAGCACTACTGGCTGCTAACATTAGCAGAAGCTAATGCTAAAGCGCTAACTTATTTGTGTTGATGCCCACCATGTGTCAGTGACACAACATAGAAAATCCTCCTCAACAAGGCCAGGTTATTTGCTGCACACCTACTTGTGCGCTACTTGTGATTCTTTGGAACAGAACTTCAACTCGGGTTTCAGTTTTTTGTTGAGATTTTCTAACTCTGGTTCTGATTCAGGCTCATTGGGATTTGTTGAGAAAGCATGCAGCGCATCAGTAGCTTTTAAACTATTTTATGATGCATTCTGGGTGCAGAATAAACATCATTTGCTACACCAAACGGTGGGTGGGGTTCATGTCGAGAGGAAACGGAAGTGCTGCGTCATCACCTGTTTCAAAATATCAGCATGAATATGAAAGTATCTTGAACACAGATGATGAATTTTAATCAACTGAAAGTTTACAAAAACCTGCACGTTAGAATTTTCTCCAAAAAATTAATTTAGAGGAAGTTAAATGCGTCAAACGTTTTTTAAGTTAGCAAAAATGCTAAAGTGCTAAACAAAATAATTAGCTCTGCTATTAGCGCATTAGCAGAGCTCATAGTGATTAGAAATCCTGCTTTGTTTTCACAGATATTCACATGTGAAATTTGTGCAGTGAGAACAACAGTCCTTACAGTAGTTCAGTAATTATTTCTGAAAATGTTATAAAGTGTTTTTTAAACTTGAAACTGGACAAAAACTCTTAAATTTAGTTCATGTATTAAACTTTCCTGTCAGTATTAAGCCGGTTCTTCAGTTCTTCCACAGATTAAGCTGAGTTCAGTCCCACGTGTCATCGGCTTGTTCCAAACATTGTCCTTCCTGTCAACACCTGCCGGGATTTTTAGCGTGACCTTTCCACTGAGCCTCCTTCCTTCAATCATTCCTACTAATCTCAACAGCATCTTGATATAAGTAGAAAAAAAAACATGTGCCGTCCACACATAAAAGATATGTCTCCCTCCAAATGTCACGCCATCCTTAATCTCCATTATCTCATTCGGGGTCCAAAGAACAGCGAGATTTTAAATTAAAAGCTGCAGATAGATGAAGATGGATGGACAGATGAGAAAGAGGCGGAGGGGGGTGGATTTGTGTTAATAACCTCCGTGTCGTAACAATCCCAAGTGTTGCTGTTTCACTCAGACATTTTACTCTGCACCTTCAGTATAAGGCTGTGACAGATGTGAAATTAAAACCAGGCCGTGCCGTAAAGTCTCTCAGTGAAACATTCATCTGTCTTTTCATTGCATTTTTCAGCACCTGATGAGATTATTGTGATCACGATATGAAACTGGAACGCCATAACAAAGTAATCCAAAGTTTGAGGCTGTGATAGGGAGACGCATTAACGGTTTTCTTCTTACAAAATGTATGAAACCAAAATGAATTGTTTGGGATTTCTTCAATCAGAACAGAAGAGGTTGTATGAATCGGTTCTGTCCCTACAGCTTTTTAGACTAAATGTGTTGTTACTCAAATCCAGCTGTGTTTCCATTACAAACTTAAACTGATTGTTGTTGATTTTCTGCTGATGTCGAAAAAATACACATTTACAATTGTGGTGTTTCCATTAATTAAGAAATTAAATTAAAATCACAGCGAATAAACTTGTTCACGAAATAAGTTCTCAAAATGATGGCAGCGACGGATTAAACGGTAACATATGGTTATAACTCAGTCATGGTGCTAATGCTCGTCATCTGTCGGCCAATCAGAGGAGACGTCAGTGTGTTGGTGTTTGGGTTGTGCTGCTCAGATTGGAGAGCATTACAGAGACAGAGCTCAGATCCTGTCACTAAGTTACATCTTTCTGGAAGTTTTAATTTGAAATTTATTGTACAATAATAGGCAAATTCAAAATGAAGGTGCATTTGGTCATGTTTTTTGGCCAAATTTAAATAATTTAGACTTGGTTTGGTCATTGTTCATGAACTAATCCTGGTTTTCATTGTTTGAAATGTTTCATTTCAGCTCCCATGATGCCAGAGTATGAATCAGAAACGGCTCTCAATGAGACGGAGACGACCATCACCATCCTGCTGAAGCCCGCCCAGTCCAGAGGAGCACCAATCAGGTGCATGTCTGAAGATCTGCTTTATTTCTCGGCTTCCTTCCCTTCATCTTCACACAGCCTCTCTACTTTCAGTCCACTTAGCTTCCTGCTCTGCTCCACGTTTTCTGCTCCAAGCTCTCCTTCCATCCTGCTCCACTTTCTTCTTCCTCAAGGGCGTCTTTTACAGCCATTAAACTGTTCCACACATATAGTCCAATTTGTATGCAAAAGAACCCAGAGAAGGAGAACAATTTTTTAAAAACCAAATTTGTCAGTGAAACACATGATCATTAGTCACTTCTGGCCTTAAACCTTTTAGTTTCCACCATATGAAGGCATAATTCAGAGAGGACACAACAGAATTCAAAATATGAACATTATTTCAAGTTTTAACTTTCAAGCTTTTCATCCACAACTTGTATAAGAAATAAACCTTATTGTTAAAGTAAGACATTGATTCACATGAATAATAAATGTGATCTTGATTTGGACGCAATTAATTATTTGGAAAGTTGAATAGAAAAGAAATATCCTATATTTCTCCTCATGGAGCAAATCCAGGTGAATTAACAGCAAAGTGATGGACAAGAAGGTGAAAATGTTAAAATAAAAATGAAGTACAGTAATGCCAAGTTTTACTTAAGACAAATATACTTTACTGTTATTAAACACAACCTACTGAGTAGGATAAGGACTTATTAACTCCATGTGTTTTCAGGCTGACAGTTGAAGTGTTACATCAGGCATCTAATATTCTGACAAACATGTTTTCGTTTGAGGCTCAGTTTGAGAATCAAATCTTACTTTACTTGCTTTAGAAAGTTATGTTTGGTGTCTTTGAGGATTAACAGGTAAATATTTTCGGCTGAATGAAAAGAAAAAAAGAGTAACTAGTAGTTGAATCTTCCATGAACCTTTTTATGATTTTATCATTTATCACACAGCAAATATTCCTCCTGCACCTTATAGACGCCTTCATGTTTTTATTTCCCAAATAAACAAAGGTGTGTTTGTGCAAAATTATTGAAGCATATGAAATTTGCAAACTTCACTTACAGTCCCTGAATTTTAATACAGTGGACCTCTGATATTAACACAAATACTTGACTTATGGAAACATTCATAAGTGCATATTTTAATATACTTTATTTGCTTAATTAGCAAGACACGGCGAATCGCTTTTCAAGTAGCATTGCATCTGAGTTAAGTTTCTTTAGAACATTTTTTAAATTGTGAGTAGGTAAATTTTAGATGAATAATCTGAAGTTACTTTCCTACAAAACAAATCTGCAACTATAAAGTAATATGACATTTTTTCTCTCTCTCTCTTTCCTCTCTCTGAGTGAATTTACTACCTGCTTCCTCTTCTGTCCTTCTTCATATTTTGTGCAGCCTCTAAAAGGGTTTAATTTGAAATGGATATTCAGCCAGAACGGTAAAAAGGGTACAGAACGTGACATCAGGAGAGACTCATCTTTGGTCATCAGCAATTATTTTTATGAAAGCTGCCAAACGGGAGCTGGGGATAATTGGCCGCGGCCCCTTCACAGAAACATACATTTCCCTAATTGTGTATAATTGTGAAGTGAGTTCTTGGCGTGGAGGCTGGAGGTAATTGCAGGGGGCCGCTGCATTTGTCCTGACTGCTGAAGGAGCCCCTCAACCATTCATAGGGGCCTCTCAGAGCACAATGAAAACACACGCACACACACACACAGACCGAAACACATTTAAGAGTAGAAGTATCACTACAACTGTTCAGATACACACAAGCACACCTGCTGAACCACATACAAGTACATGCACACCTGTTAGCATGCACACACATTCATTACTGTTCATTAGCTGACCAAACCTGCTTTCTATCCATAACTTTCTCAATCTCTACAAAGCATGTTGGACCTAATTTTTTGTTAGGAAATTCAAAGGTGAGCTTCTAGCAGTGAATATCTATATTAATATCCAGAAACTACTTTCTGCATTCTTGTTGGTTGTGCAGGAGGCCCCACTTCTGCTTTTCAAAGATGTATAGGTATATAATTGCTTATCTGTTTGAAATTATTTTCGTGTATGAATGTAAATGTTGAGCAGCTTATTTGGATTTAAAGTGACAGAGGCCCTAAAACGGTTCGTTCTGAAAGGACTTCATAATAGGAGGAACTGACCAGATTCAAATCTCAATACCTAAGAACGATTATGCACAAAAAATGTAATGAACATGTTTGTATCACCTATAGATATATTCTAGTCATAACAGGTCATCTTTAAGGTCCAATACAAAAACACATCCCTCTCAAAATGGAAACTCCCAAAAAATGTAAGAAAAGACAAAGTTAAACAAAAACAGTTAATAACTATGGGTTTTCACCTCTCTTTAAGGAATGACAAAATAACTGCTTAGAGAGGAAATTTTGAAGAAATTCAGACTGCAAGAGTAGTTTTGTCATTACTAATACATTAGAGTAATGATTTGCTGACTGATTTGTTGAAACATTTGTAGAAACGTGAACCTGCAACCGTCTCTTTATTGTCCAGCTCCTACCAGCTTGTTGTGAAGGAAGAGAGGAAGTCTAAAAGTCGGCGTGCCGCCTCTGAAGCTCCGGAGTGCTTTTCTGCCCCGTTCAGCTTCCGCAACGCCTCCATCCTCAACTCTGCGTACTACATGGCTGCTGACCTCCCACCGTCCAGCCTCACGGTGGTTCAGCCATTCACAGTGGGAGACAACAAGAGCTACGGCGGCTTCTGGAACCCTCCGCTGTCCCCGGCCAAGAGCTACAGCATCTACTTCCAGGCTATGAGCAGAGCCAATGGGGTGAGTCTGGACTTGTTGGATTCAGAGGTAAACTGAGAATTGAGGCCCTACTTTTCCTTGCAAGATTTAAAACAAATTTGGCATTTAATTGGGAAATTTTGTTTATAATTCAGACCAAAACATAAAAATGTGGAGAACTTGAGTTCAGTGGTGGACGCACTTCCGCTAATCTGCTTATGTGCTAATAGCAGGGCTAATTGTTGGTTCAGTTCTTTAGCATTGCTGTAAACTTTGAAAACATTTAGCATAATTAGCTTCCCCTAAATTAATTTTTCCGTATTATTTGCAAAGCGCTAATTTACCATGTTGTTTTGAAAAATTTCAGATGAATAAAGTTCACCACCTGTGTTGAAGTTTTGACGATTATATTCATACTCCTATTTTGAGGTTCAGTTTCCTCGTGTTCTCCACCCATGGTGCAGTTTAGAACATTTTATTTCGTACCCAGAATGCAACGCTGTATAACGGCAAGCTGTAGTTTTCCAGTAAACAGTTTGAAATCTATAGATGTTCTACCTGCTTTTTGACAGAAGCCCTATTGGGTCAGTTAGGCAAAAATAGCAAGAGAGTTCGCAACACTACACTGTAAAACTGGAAACAGGAAAAAAAATCCGTTCCAAAGAATCACTTCCTGATGCACAACCATACAGGCAGGTATGCAATAGCAAATTTGATTCTGTTGAAGTTGATGTATTATGTTGTAGGTCAGGTTGTGTCGTCAGCTCTTAGGGGTGCCAACATTGATGAATTTAGCGTTTTAGCATTAGCTCCAGATGAATACTATGGTGGTATAATGTTTAAGCACTAGCAGCACTAAGGTTCATGATTACTGCTGTAGAGTTAACATTTTAACTAGCAGGATTAACTCACATGCTGTCAAAACATTTCAGACCGATATATTTTCTGATATTAGCTGATTATCAAATAATTTCTCAAGAGAGGGAATGGATGCATCTCTAAATGTTTAGAAAATTGTTTAAGCTTCACTCTCAATATATTGTTGTGCAAACTGTAAAATAGTCAACAAGATTGAAAAGTAACTTTCATAGTTATTCTTTTTCTTTAGTCTTTTATGAATAAGAAACAAAATGAGAAATCCTTCAGTTTGGAATCAGGTGAGGTTACTCATACGGTGCTGAGTTACAGCAAAAATTTGTCTCAAAGCACTTTTAAAAAATCACCCAGTTTGTACACACAGGCAGTTATTTCAATGGTTTCACTGTCAGTTACATGCATTCTGATTAAATCCTAGAAAAAAATCTGCAGCTGAGGTCAGTTTATTGTTCAAGTTGAAAAAGGTTTTCTACCAAAGGAAATCCATCTGTTATCAAGTCATTAACTTTGCAACAATCACTCCTCCTTATTGAGCATCTAGCAGCATTAGGTAGCTGATTAAATTGATTAATTAACTCTGCAGCAATGCCTCATAGTGAGTGTGCATTTTTTATTTTACTGGTTAAATGAAGGTATGAAAAGACAACTTAAAGAAATATTTTTTTTTTATTTTACAGACTTGAAAATAACAAAAATAAATGCAATTCCTTTTATATGACAATAAAAGAACAAGAAACTAAGAAAACACATCTAATCACAATTCTCCCCATCTTGGATCTTGAATTTATTTATTGTATAAGGAAGATAATGAATGCATAACCTAAACCAGATTTTGGCTAATTTTCATCTTTAGTTCCCAGCAGGTTGATGGAAAGAATTAAAAAAATTATGATGAATTATTTATGATAATTTCAAAGTAAAGGTAAAAGTAGTGTCATTTACAATAAACATTTTTAATAAAATAAGAAAAAAATACATGGAAAGACATTATTTTAAAAATTATTCAAGACATCAGTACAATTATTATCTAATAGCATAAGTGATAAAACTGTTTGATGATGTAATATTTCTTAAGTTTAATGCTAATATGTCCCAAGAATTCGAATTATTCCCAACTGAAAATGGCAACTTCCAGAAAAAACCTGTTTTAAATGGTGTTTTGTAGTTTTACATAGAAGCAGCTTCTACAACTTTATTAAATGTATTTTGTTTTTTTAGAAAAACAACTTACTATGCAGTTTCAAGGCTTTAAAAGCCTCATTAAAAGTTGTCATATTATCAGTTTTTAGGAGTGTCTTTGCCACACCCACATGAGGTTATAGCTGACAAATATAATTAGAAAGTAATTATACTTTTCTAAAACTTCAGTTTTAGGGAAAAAACAGAATTTTTTCTTGTGCTGCCCTTTTTTCAATCCATTAATTTCACCATCCACTGATACCAACTCCCCCACCTGTCTCCTCCTCATAAGTATTTCAAAGCTCTAACTTGGTTTTTTGAATTTCCATCATAATTTAAACCCCTGTGAGACCCGTTTTAATTTTCCACCGCCGTAACCACGGTAACTCGGTGCGCGGAGAGCAATGCCCGGTGAGTTAGCCAGCAATATCCTCCTTCAGACGGCAGAGTTCCCACAATGCACTCATACGGAGACGGACAATGAGGGTGAGAGTGTGTTGGTTCCCGCTTGACTGAGCCTCTGTGAGCGGATGCATTTAGGCGCTGAGTGCTTCTGCTCGTGTTCAGACCTTAAATCCGGTCACTTTGGGGTTCCATATTTGATTGGATCGCAGTCAATCCAATCAGCGTTAGATTTGTCCGGATCATGGAGTGGAAAATTGTGGGTGTGCTGGGAGGGTGGTAGTGGAAAAAGTAAATAGAAATATAAGTGGACCTGTTCAGCCACCATAACCCAGATGATTTGATGGGGAAGTCAGGCTTAGAAAATGGGCGCCCAGTTGGATTATTCATGACTGTATTTATGTATTCTGGCCATGTTCTCATTCCCAGATTGAAACTGTTGCTGTTATTTTCCTGAACTCAGAGATTTCACATCTCTGACCAGGTTTTATTTTCCGTTTCCCAGCCGCTGGGCCCCATATGGGCGCGGCGATGATGAGTTTTACCTCCTAAGCTGTAGTCTCTTCATTATAGCTGCAGAAAGGTGAGAGGTGATACGTGTCAATCAAGGATTTACCTTATCCACTACCCTCACAAAGTGCATTTAGTTCATTTCTTGTTCTGTCAGTCACTTCCGCAGGAGTCGGTTTCACTTTTCCCTGCAGCTGCAGATGTTTTCTTATTTTCCTCATTTGCATCTAACAAGACGATGTTGGTGTGTCAGAGTTTGATCCTATGGATGAAAGTGCTTCTCATTCCCTGCCAGTCTCGGATAATCCCGCTATTTTATTTTCCCCTCCTCCGACTTCCACCTGTCCATCAAGACGAGTGCCACACCTTCCTCTGCCTTTCATTTTCTGTCACCTCCTCTCAGGAGAACATTTAGGAGGAATTGTTCCCTCAATCCGCCCACTCTACAGCGCTGCTGCTTCTGACAGAAAAAACATCGTTACGGTTTTTAATTTGTAATATTTTACCATTCTCCACCTTCAGACCAGTGAAATGTTTGCCTCTTTTCTCATTTATTTCTTCATCCTCCTCTTTATCCAGTCCTTTTTTCTGTATTCTTTGCGGTTATATATTTTTTCTTTTGTTTCAGTTCTTTAAATCCCTCCTGGACTGTACCTTTTTCTTATTCCTCCCACGAATGTCCTCCCACTTTGTTTTTATTTTCCATTTTTCTCTCTTGTCATCACCTTCGCTCACATTGTGTTCCCTTTCAGTTCTGTCGTGCTAATAATACTCCCCTTTTATCTTGTCACCATGTTGAATCAAACATAAACAATCCTTTTTATTGGCACCAGAAAAAATCCTGCAAAAATCTGATTTTGCATAGTTTAAGCAGCTCAAACAAAGAGTTTAATTCTGGGAATTTGTTCAGGTTTGTCTAAATTTAACATTTAAATACCTTTCAATCAAAATGACTTAAATTTAAAACTAAAAACCACTGAAATGTCAGTTAAATAGTTTTAAAATGTTTGGTTTTAGTTTAAATTTTAGTTTAGATGTTGCAAATAGTTTGTGATTTTAACTGTAACTCAAAGTAAGGGGAAAACTCACAACAAATAAAGTTTAAGACACTCAAATGATATTCCATAAATGAGCTAACTATAACATTTTTCTAACTTTATACAACTCAAAGTTTATGAAGGGTTTATCTACACTGAAAGTTAAAACCAATACAGCCACACCAGCTCAGTTACACTCAAAATTTGGTTAGATAATATTTACTTATCACTTAAATCTCATCTAAACTTAGTTTACATCAATTACTTAATTGTGTGTGTGTATGTATA
>NW_006800045.1:1435376-1468820 GCF_000485575.1 Poecilia formosa | reverse complement strand
CCTTTATCTCTTCCATTGGCCAGCTGATTATTCCGGCAGGGTATCTGATTACTGGTAAGGCATAGCTGTTTATTGCACGGATCTTGTTCTTGCCAGTTAACAAAATTTTTTAGAAACATAAAGGAAGTTAAATTTCACTCAAAAACGTGTAAATCTGCTCCTGTTTTGGAACTCAGAATATTTTATTTATTGGGTGTTAATGGAAAAAGGAGGACTGTAACCCACAATACATTGTGACAGATCTGAAATGTTGAATTTAAATGGTTGATATATTTGTATTTTTACAAGTAAAAATATAAGTATAGTCAGCCGGATGCCAGTCTCTCATCTGAACAAATAAAACAACTTACCAACGGCAGTCTCCATGTCTTTCAGTGTCATGCGATGTCCCACAAACACACAGGAATGGTTTGCCTCGGGCTGTAAGGAAGACAAGTGGAAGGATTTGGGACTCTGGGATGAGGAGCGATGTGGTGGGAGGGGGTGAAACGATAACGAGTGAGCAGAGTTTATCACTTGAGGCAATAATAGAAGCAAGTCAGGCTAAAGGAAGTAACTGCAGAGGGGAAAGTGCAGGTGGAAAAATATTGTGAGGCTGTCTTGTAAACTGAAAAACAAAACTCTTTCACAAAATGTATATTTTCTGCTTAAACATAATCTGGGACAGAAGCTGAAACATGAGTCTTTGTTGCTTTTTATTCCTCCCTCCAGGCTGAGCAGCTCCCAGTTGCACTGATGCAACCTTTAAACCTTCAGTCTCTTTCTAAGGTTGACTTTCCTCCCAGCAAAATTTACCCAGGACTTGACTGGAGTGTTTAACTTTACCTTCTCCAGGACACTGAGCCGCCTCATCCATTGTTTATAGTTCATTCAGTCTAAAACACTCACACACACACAGGATGATAACAATAACAACAACAACAACAACAACAACAATAATAATAATAATAATGATAATAATAATGATAATAATAATAGTTCCTAGTCAGTAAGCCTTTCAAAGAAATTCAATAATTCATAAGCCATTCAGCCCATACGTGGCTCCCTGTACATGTTTGTTAAAATATAACAGTTTCTCTCTTCTTACATTTAGTGTGAGAAATATTATCTCAGAATCAACAATTAAATGAGATGAAATCAGATGAGAAGAAAAAAGAAATGAAAAACAGTTTAAAAAATCAGTGCCTTCATAAAGGTTTCAGATATTAAAGTTTTCAATCATTCTGTTTTAATTCCCTGACAAGGAAGAAAAAACCTTCGTGATTTATTTTAAACTAGTGAGAATAAGTCACCTCAGTGTAATTAGTAAATTCAAACAATGTTTTCAGATGAGCTTAATGAATTTACAGTAAAACTACAATGTAAAAAATGATAGTTAGAACCAAACTAACTTTTTTAACAGTAAGTGTGCGTTCACATCAGCCCGATTCAGTCCGCTTTAATGGAGCTCCAGTCTGCTTAAAGCCCGGTCCGTTTGTTGAGCTGTGAACTCGTAATCAAACTCTGTTGTGAAGCAAAGAAAAGTCCGGGTTCGGCCGGTCGGTTCCAATGCGTTTGAGAAGGCCAAGCGGACCGGACGCCGCTCAAAAGCAGAATGTGAACAACAGCGCAGGGCATTCTGGGTAAATACAACCGAACCAACAGGGCTGGTGGGAGAAAGACAAATCTAACGACTAAAATCTGACACTGCGCCATTTCTTATCAGTCTCCATGATCACTGCTGATTGTTTCAAGTTGTTACTTGAAAATCCAATCTTTGTTTTCAGGGTAAAGTATTTACTGTTAAACAATTTAAAAGCTCACTGTGACGTTGCTTTATTGTGTGTGAACTTTGATTTTTGGGCTTGTTTAAGGCAAAGACCTTTAGTTTGTATAGATCAGTTTAAAATGAATAAAAAAGAAATTAATAAAAAATTAATTAATAAAATTAATAAAAAAGAATAAAACATTATAGGCCTCTGAAATACTTCACAAAATATTTTACAAATGATTTTTATGTTGTGTGACTGATTTCAGTGTGAAATGGAAGTGAAAAAGTCCTAACCACTCTATCAACAGCCACTTATGTGCCAAAAGAACAGTTTAATGTCGTCAGAATCAAAGTGTGCACAAAATAACACCACACAGGAATACGATTACTCCAGTGGGTTTGTGCACAACACAGTTCACAGGATGGTAATAGTTGCACTTTAATGCTGAGATTCATAACAATAAGAGAAAATTAAAATTCATGGAAATGTGAAGCATTTTCTTTGAGCCACTTGTGCACAATCAGTACATTTCAAAACAGACCAAAGGGTCGGTTAAATGGACGGAGCACAGGAAGTGAATCTCAGAGGTAGATGAAGAGGTATTAGGGGAGAAAAATGCTGCAAAGTTGGAATTGTTGAAGAGGAAGGATTGCGGAGGAGGAAGAGGACAAAGAAATTGGGCAAGAAATGGCAGAAAACAAAGAGGAACTGTGACATGCATGGAGAAACATGCTCCTCCTGGCTGCGAAGAAGCCAGCCAGACACCTTCCCTGACAAGTAAAAAGCCTCAGGGGTTGGCCAGGCTACTCCGACAATCAATGTCACTCACCCCCGCCACACACACACACTTACGCAGGGCACACACACACTAAGCAAGCTTCAGAGTGCCAGTTTTGGAGTTTCCAGGAGAAAGATTTTACCTTCTGACAGTCGCTGTCAATCAAGATGCACTCAGACTCCAAAATCCCTAAATGCACTTTTATTCTTTGTCTGTTGACAGGAGAGGAGCATTCTCTTTGTAGTGCTTGGAGGCTTTTGCTCACATTCAAGCAGTGTACACTGCTGTAAAAAACCTGATAATTGTGTGGACCTTTTATGAATTTTAATGAGCATGAATGAGTTTTTCAAATCTTTGATATAAAAATTGATTTTAATTAAATCCTTTGTTGAGAAGCAGTGAAAGGTAAATGAAGACGGTTACATTCCTGACTTTGGCTGCATGAAGTCACCATCAGTCTGAACTGACTGGGTTTGTCCTCCAGCCAGTCAGGCAGAACTGGAAAAGTCTGAAATAAACAACATGAGGAAGATAGAAATATTGAGCTGCGACTCCAAAACTAATTTAGTTTTATGCTTGAAAAAGTCACTCCATCCTGAAACATGCACTATGTCTTTTGTCTCTAATGGTAGTAAAATATAAATCTAATGCTAGTAAATATTGCTTAGCAACCAAAACAGCAAATAATATCGGATGTTATCGGCCCAAATTTTCACATCAGTGTTTCCTCAAAAAACAACAACATGTCCAAAGTAAAGGAGACTTGAGCTGATTATTTCTCTTTGCCACCATTAATAGGAAAATACGATTGCTGTTGAAGTACACAATATTTTAAACAAATTTAGCTATAATGTCTGTATATAATCTGTTCAAGAAAGGAAAAATAGTTTCAGAAAGTATTAATTTCTAACCGTGTTTTAGTTAAAATTCTCTTGTCTAATTTGATCTGAATTAGAAGATAAAATTTTAACCAATTTTAAAAACTTAAAGTTACTAAAACGTAGATCATATTCTAACTTATTTCAACTGTTAAATTACAATTAAAGTTGATTAAAAAAAATCTAATGCATTTTTCTTGAATGTAGATAAAATAATATTCTAATTCTAGAAATGTTGCTCCTTAAAGTGACAGTAACCTGCATAATGTTTCACTATCCAACTAAACTTCACCTCACGTTAAAGTCTGATTATTTTGACTTAACTAATCCATTTAATGACCAAATAAAACATGTAAAAACTGAACACCTGAAGATGTTCCACTTTGTTTCTCTTCCTTTCTTTCATACAAAACTGCCAAAAGATTCAATTTTCAAGAAAACCAGATGTTAATCCTGCCATGCAGGCATTTTTCAACATACTGCATATTTAGGCTTCAAATTTGAAAGATTATCTTTTGATTTGCAAAAACAGATGTCTGCAGATGTAAGGCATGCTGTACATGTGTGGAGCAGCCTTACTGTGTGGCACACCTGCAGCAGGTGGAGTAAAGGAGGAACAGATTGATCTGAAGTAAAACAGAAACAAGGCTGATCTAAATATAATGGGTAAAACTAAAGCAAAACACAGAAAACAAATGAGCAAATCTACAAAAAAAGAAGAAAAAAACCCAGCCAAGATCCTGACAGCAGGTATTTAGATTCAACTCCAGAGGGAAACCATTTGGCAAAATGTTTCTCTGCAAGAATCCCATAGCTGTTATTAAATGGTTTAACGGTGTTCTGTCCCAAAACGAATACCTAGTCACCAGAATAGGAGTTTTAATAAAAGAACAAAATATTTTACAGCTGAGAACATTTCCTACATATAGTCTAGTCTCTGAAACATTAGGCAGTGCAACATTCAAAGTTAAGAAGATTAGTAGTCATAATAGCTTTAATGCTGATTACCCATGTAAAGCTTTTCCAGAGCTTTTCTGTATATTCTCAGATTAGTTGACAGGAAGGTTCATGGTTCATTTGCAACATGAATGAATGAACTCTGAGACCAAACTGGAATATTTGAACCAATTGGACTGTTTGTTAAAGAAACAGCAGTGGTGTGAAGGAAGAGCCTTGAGGCTCTCCTTCATCCACCGGTGCTGCAGTAGAACAAGAGTTAGCATTTCTGACACGTGATTCTGAGATCATTAAAAGGAGCAAAGTATATGAATGGAAAGTTTACTCAGCGTGCAAAAATACAAACTGATCTTGTTGGAAACTTCAGTGTATTAATTTCTGGACTTACTGGAATATTTGAGTTTTTTTTGGTGATATTTCTCAACTTGTGTCTTTTTTCTTCTTCACAGGAAACCAAAATCAACTGCGTCCGTCTGGCTTGCAAAGGTATGAGCACCCTTCCATTGATACGCAGCAACATTAAAGTATTATTCTTATTATTCCAGTGACCATGTTGTAGTTTTGTTACCATGCCAACCTGTAGGGGTCAGTTAGAAGAGACAAACACTCACACTGCAGAAAAAGGCCAACTCTTCACTACCATGTGATCCTGCATGCTTTTCTTCTGCAGCATCTCTGTCCATCTCTTCTGCTCCAGTGTTTCTCACACTCTGCTCCTTTCCCTGTATCCGGCTCTCCTTCTGCCATCTCACGCCACATCCGTGTTGTTCACCAGTGTTTAAAGATCAGAGTCGCAGTAGACGGTTCGATCAGCTTCATTAGACCCAGTGGACGGATGCTAAAGCGTTTCTGATTCCACCCCATTCTGCCTGGCTCTTTCTCCGTGTCTCAAATCTTTATTTGCTGCTCATCTTTTGCAGATACACCCATTTGTGTGCTGGGCAGTGTGCTTTGGAAGCTTTTCAGCTTGCTATCGATTTTTCTCACCTTCTGCTTTTTTTTCTATCCCATTTTTCATCTGCATCAAGCATTGATTTGATTTTTCCACATTTTCAATCTCTGTTTCTGTCTCATCCACAGTACATCAAGGCTTTATTACTCATTTGTGCACATTTCTTTCTCTTATAGCTTTTTTCTTCATCTACCATACCAAATGTTTTTTTGTTTGCTTTGGTTAGGTTATAGGTAATGTAATGGGTGTGTAGACACTGACTGTCTGCATGTATGTGTGAACCAGAGAAGACATGCTTTTTACTTTGTGGCTCTCTTCAAAACACAAATGGCAAACCTTTCTTTTTAAAATTTAAAATAGTTAATTTTCAAAAATTCAAGTCCACACCTAATTTAAAAGGACTTGAAAGTTTAAAGTGGGCAGTGATGAGTGGCAGTGCAGATGGATCCTTAGAGAAAACTTAGAGCCGTCGTTCAGGGAAAAATGGGGTCTGTCCTTTTACTCCAATCAGAGAATTTTGCAAGATGAGAAAAAATTACAATCAGCAATTTTGGTTAGAATTACTCTTCACGCTTTTTAGAATATTTAACAGGAAAAATGACATTTATTTGACAATTTAATTCAGTTTTATCTATATAGTGCAAATTCCTCCGACAAATGATGTGAAGGCACTTTAAGCCAAACAGGTCAAATTTATTTCCAGTAATTTGCAGTCCAGATCGGTCCATATTCATTCAGCCTGTTCCAGTACAAATGAATGCAATACAGTCATTTTCTGTGAAACATGCAGTTCCAACCATCTCAGAGATGGCTCTCTGAGGCCAAATGTTTTGTCACATGAAACAGAATTATAGAGTCAAAAGTAGTTGCGTACCAAAAAACACAAAAGGAAACTACAATCAAGCACATAGTTTTTTTTTCTTTCTTTTTTTGTATGAAAGGGATGTTATTCAAAACTTTAAAAGGATTTACTGTAATAAAAGAAAAGCATCTTCTAATTTTTTGGTGCTTGAGTGAACAAATTTATGTTCAGCTTTAAGAGCAGAAAACGTTTGTTATACTTATCAAAGTTTAACAAATTAAATGAAAACTGATTTTGGTGCAGCAAAGTGAGAGTTTCAGAAAAAAGCTCACTTTGCCGTAAAACGGTTTTTATTATAAAACCCGAATGCTTTTTACTTAATATTTTCCATTGTGAGAAAAAAAAAAAATCAGTATTATCTTTACCTGGATCACAGGTAAAAAGTCTCTGTCTGCGTCAACCACCTGGGCTGGACGGGCCAAACTTTCATCATTCTTTAATTGTAATTGGGGGCCACGCAAAATCAGTCCAAGGACCACAAATGGCCCCTGGACCTCACTTTGGACACCCCAGCCATAAAGAAATCAGCACATTGTGCATTCCTCACGTCATAAAAATACTTTAGCAGCTATATGAAGAGGAACAACCACCAACCCTGTAAACCTGCAGCAAAAAAAGAAAAATAGAACTTTTTTTTCTGATTTAACAGAAAAGCAACGAAGAGGTTCAAGATGGAGACATGCAGTTTGTCTGGTCTGTTCTCCTAATTTCCATCTAAACTGTTGCTGCATGATCAGACAAAATATTTTAAACAATATTTTTAAATATATTTATTATCAAAAAACAACAGTTAAAAGTACTAAATAGAGGAACCTTGGTTTTTGAGGCATTCTGGGACACAACAGTTTGAAGCTGGACAGAAATTCAGCTTTATTTGTCCTGCTGTAAAAAAGCTGGATAAATATTCAGACATCGTCTGTAATAACTGCTCTGTGTAGACACACAACAGATGCTTGAGATTCCCAGCAGCTGCGTCTGAACTCAACGTTTTTGAAGAACGCCTCTCTGTTTCCACATTTCTGTTTCTGAGTTTCCTCCAACAGGAAGTTTGTGTTCAGGATCTTTTCAGAGAACGTCTGAGGCTTCAGCTGGTCGTTGCCCAAAGCCAGTCCTTTTACCACCACCTCTTAGCAAAATGTTTTCAACCTTGAGTAATGTGCTGATAATAAGTTTTTCTCTAAAATCCAGCCGTTTCCTCGGTCCAGTCCTGTGTTAGTCCAAAATATTATCTCTACAAAATGTAACTTCTCTATAACATGAATTTTCTTTGAGTTTTGTCGAAACATTCACCCACTAGTGTTTCAGTTGAATAGTCTGCTGCGGACGAGATGAGTCAGATATGGAAATCAGCTCATTTCACTGCAGCAGACGCACATTTTATAAGCAGGATATGCTTTTGTAATTAGTTGGCATGTAAGAAATCCAATGTTTAAAAGCTTTAAAATAGAATTTCTTTAAAAGTAGCAATGCTTCACTTGCAGGAGCATTTCAAACTTTAATGAAAATCATCACAAATCAAGGCCTCTGACTGTAAAACTTTAAATGAAACAGCAGCTGTCTGGTTATTAGGGCTGGGATTCAGTGGGCTTGGATTTGCTGTACTCACATTATCAAAACATGTTTTGTCTGTATGGTTTGAGGCTGACTTGATTTTTTTTCTTTCTGCCTCAGCAGATTTTTGAAAGTTTAAAGGATATTTAGATCAATTTTTTACTTTAAACTGAAGGATATTTTAAATCTATCATTAGAGAAACTATCTCATGCTCTAAAACTTTGGATTTGTTTGCAGTGAAATAAATAGTCAGCTCTTTACACACCAGCTCAACTGAAAACAGAACCTAATAATAACAGTCAATCTGCAGGTAATATTAACTTTAAACACAGAATGACTCGACATCACAGACTCTAAACAAACTGTAAACCTCATCCTGTCGGTTAGTTTTTGATTGATTTTCTCCAGATGCTGCTGCATCTGTAGTTTATCCTGCTACTTATTTGCAGACATTTACTTAAATGGGAACTAAAAACCTTGAAGAAATCTTCAGCATCTGTCTGCATCAGATCCTTGTTTAATGTTAGAAATCTGACCTTGCTTTAGAAGAGGACTGATCCATAATCTGATATGAAATTAATATGCATCAGTAAAAGAGGCACATAAATGTGTGTGCTTAATATTTAGCATGTAGGGAAACTGTCTCTGAACAGCTGTCCTGTTTTCCTCTCCAGCCTGACTAAGAGATGACATGACTCAGAGTTTTACTTCCCCCTCATCAGCCCATAGAGAGTCTGAATTTTAATCTTTCTTTTGCATTTGTAAAATGCATTTGAGAGAAAAACAAAGTTTTTATGGATACAGACGTTTTCTGACAGCAGGTTTGGCAAATTCACCTGAAGAAACTGAGGTGTTTTAGCTTCATAAGGAAGAAATATCTAAGAAACATGACTGTTTAATTTTTATTTGAACTGAGAATTAAGTAAAAGAATTAAGTGCTTAAAATTTACAGTCTGATTTGAACAGATTTGATTGAGGGAAACAAACATTGTGATGTACAAGGAGCTGCACCAGAGCTCAGCAGTGACTGAAGACACAAAATACGCCTCATGGATCCAAAATTCAGCTTTTGATGGGACCTGCTGTTTAGGACAGTTGTTATGTAACCACTGCACTGCAAAAAACAAGCATTTGGGTTTAGTTTCTGGTGCAAATATCTTAGGACAAGTTAGCTAACTTAGAAGTACCTTTTTCACAAGACCTGTGTTTTAAGTCAATAAATTAATATTGATTAAAAAAGTACTACTTCCACTGGCAGATAATTTGACATATATATTGTTCCCATGTTATAAGTGAAATATTCTGTCTGTGTAACTGGTACTTTTTATTAATATCCATGAGTTACTGACTAAAAACAAACTAATATATCTTGTAAGTTAGTTGCCTCTTATTTGGCGTGAACTCAGATATTAGAAACTAATGACTTGGTAAGATTTAGTGTTTTTGCAGTGGTTTCAACGTTGGGCCACTTTCCTGGTTTTACCTCCTGTACAATAAATATTGTTCAAACAATCTTTGATTTGAATTGGATCAGATTATCTCCTCCTTAGAGGTGAAAACTGTTTACCAGCAGAAATCAGATTTTTTTTTCTCTAAGTTGCCACAAAGTTTTTTTTTTTTTTTTTTACCATCTTTCTTTCCTCCATTTTCTCGTCCCTTTGTTTCTATTAACCCGTCAGTCCAGGCTGACTGACTGCGATGTTAACTCCTAACACCACATCTGCATTCGCTGTCAGCTCTTTACTAAATAGGCATATTCGACACATCTGTCAGGCCGCCTCCTGGTAATAAGATTGCTCATTGACAGTTTTTCTTCTTGGCAAACAGACCAGTCATATCCCAGCTAAATGCTATTGATTTCATTGTGCTAGTGCCATCTCTCACCGCTGCAGTTTCTCTCCTTAGACAGATCAAAGCAGGGAGATCTAATGAAACTGATAAATAAAACCATATATCTTTTTTCTTAGACTTTTTTCTTCTTTCTTTTCCTTTTTTTGTTGTTGTTTGTTTTTCTCTCTTCCCTCTCTCTCATGCTTTCCGGCGGGGACGTGCGGCCCTTGGCCTTAGTGGTAATAGGTAGGGGACAAATAACAACGCCGTACATTCTAGTCATCCCAAGCGAAGGTGATTATTTCTCTATAGGCAGAATATCTTCTTCCCTATGTTATGTCACAGCACAACCATAAACACGACACAAAACGATAATTCATTTTGGTTGTTTCCTGCCCTACACCTCCTCCACTTTATCCCTCTGTTTCCTGATTTGTCTTGGTTTTCCATTTTTTGGGGCTCCTTGGTTGTTATTCCTCCTCATCTTCATCTTACTGCATCCGTTTGCATGTCTGCTCTGCTTCGGATGTTGCTGGCTGTGGTTGAACCTCAGTTCTGTCTTGCATGTAAGCCCACATACTCCAGTGAAGCTATGCTACACAGATGACAGTCTACTGATTGCTATGGAGTCACAGAAGTGTTGGTATTTGTTTCATCTAATAAAAAATGTTTCATTTGAAAGTGAGCAAACACCAAAGATCACCTCCATAAAAGATTAAACTCTGTAATTTCATATCACCTAAGTGCACAATTTAAACAACCATCCACAGCCTATTTGCCTGTATTTTGTGTCCGAATCCAACTAACGCCAACTGAATACTTGATGAAACAGCAGGGGATGATGGCAGCTCTCATTTGCATAAAAATGAAAACCTTTCTTTCACGGTGCCATTCAGCTCATTGTTAGTTTCCTGCTTTCGTTTTACTCTTAGACCTTTTCCCTGACTCTTTATGAATGCTAAATACCTGTTTTTCCTGCTGCATGTCAAGTCTAGACATTAAAAATCTGTGGAAAATGAAAGTGCTAGATGATTGTGTAAACGTTGGATTAAAACTGGTGTTTAGTGTTGGATGCATGATGTCCTTTGAAAGAAACATTTAACTGAACGTCAGGATGTCTAAAAGCCTGCTGGACTCCACTGACATCACAGGCAACTCAACATTTTACCAACAGACATTTGAATGGTTAGTAATGTTAATTAAAATTCTGTTATTGAACTTTGTTAAATGCTGCTGCTGCATTAGCTTCATATTTAGCTTTATTGTTAAATCCTGTGGTGACCAAACATCCTTTTCTCCTGGGTTTAGTTCACTTTTCTCACTCTGGTGCTTTCATTGATTGAAGAAAATGTCAGAATTGTCATTGTTTTTTTAGAGCATCAGTTGGTGAATAAAACGATGGGCATAAAACCAGCTTAAACCTAAATGCCAAGTGTGGTAGGTAGTATATCGCATCTCCGCACTTTAAGGTAAATATTCTATGGAAAAACATTCAAAAAGCCTTAAAATGTGACTGGACGATAAATCAATAACATTATAGATCATGATTGACACATGAGCAATAAGATCAAAAGATAATACGTCTGATAGAATATTCTATAATTTCCCTGATCCACTGCAGCACAGCATTCTGGGAGATGTAGGCACTGGAAAGGCTTCGGCTAAGCTCGGTCCCTCTTTGGTTGCCTAGCAACAACTTGCTGAGTAACTTTCACAGCAGCAGCTTCAGGTTTGGCTGCTGTGCCTCAGATCTGCTTAAAAGTAGACAATAATGGTGTGGAGTGAAAACTGCCATGCCACTGGGTTCTTTTACACATTAGACAAGAATATTAATCAATCATTGATACTAACATGAAATGCTTATAGTGTGATCGGTTTCCACCATTAAAGCTGAATCTGATTTTTAAAACATGTCAGTTAGTTTTAAAACTCAGTGGTATATTTCAGCTGTGCTTAGTGCTGTAAGCTACGGCTGATCTCTGCAGCGCCAAAGTGAACCAAGCCCATTATACTCTATAGGAATGTCTGCATAAAGTGTTATGCAAATTTCATCAACAGAGTGTGAAGTATTGCAAGGACAAGCCATGGCACATCGTTTCTGACAGCCATTTGTTTTGATATATTTTCCATATGGTTGCTTTCAACACTCTGGGAGGAGAAGCAAACTAAAAACTGACTGAAATGAAAAGATAAAAAGAAAAGCCGATAGAGTGCTTCAGCGCTCCAGCATCGGCATGCTGAATGAGGAATAGGATTTCTACGTCGATGGTGATTGTATGACCTTTTGACGCATCAAACCCACTTCTTATAAACACGTTGGTGTTTTGTGTCAGCTTCAATTGCTGTTACCATTAGACCCGAGGTCGGCTCTAATTGGTTCTGTACAGAGCCATGTTGTAACTGACTCCGCTGCTCTGCAATACTGATGCAACAGGTTGCTTGCCACCAGCATTTGTTTAAGGTCGACCCGCAGATGCGACTGCAGTTTAAACCTGCAATTTTGACTGATGTCTGATTTGTTTGGTTGACTCACGGTACACCTTATTCTCATCACTCTTTTTTCATAAGTAATCACAGTGTGCTTCCTGCTTCCTCCCTAGTAAGTCAGGTTGCCCTCTAAATTTGCAGCAGATTGAGTCAGACTCTGAAAAGGGGAGAAGATGTTTGTAGGTGAATATCTGGGGAGGATATGACATTTTAAGGGCACACTACCAACAAACAAAGGATGAAGTGCTTTTTAAGTAGCTGCACAGTCAGCAAGCAACATTCAACCGAGTTTAGTGTTGACACATAAAATAGATTAAGAGAAAGGCAAACAAGAAAGACACACTCACTAAATTCTTAAGGGAAAAAGAGATGGAATGAGAAACAGCTTCAACAACAAAGACAGACTGGAAGAAACCGACATCAAAGTTCAAAATAAGAGAAAAGACGCCAGCACAGATCGACTCCCGCCATGAATTATTGTTTTTTCCTATTTTTATGTTCAAACAAATGTATTGCATTATTCCACCAGACAGATGGGTGAATCACCCATCTGCTCGACTTCACAAGCGTCCCGTGAATCTCAAAAACTTGATTGTGAAATCCTGTGCACCATCTGTAAATAGAAAAATACAAGACTGTGAAAATAGAAGCGCAATGAAAAGTGAAAAATGTCTTTAAACGTTTGGACCAGAGCAGGACATTCAATGTCCTCTTAGAAGTACTACAAATGTCCTCTCAAAGTACTGTAAGAATATGTAAAGAAACACCAACTTTGAGAATTCTCTCTTTATTCATTATTATTACATTGGTTTAGCATAAATACAGCCTCATGTTTGGGGTTTTTGCAGTAATATCCTGACTTCTGGACGGTTGCTACCAACTGCATCACAGTGTAGCCCTAATCCAAAAGTAATGCGACTTTATTTACACAGGACCGCAATGTGGAAACTGCTGATATTTTCAGGTTTTCTTAGGAGAAAATTCCACATTTTGACATCAAAGTGTTACTATTTATTTAGCCCAGACCAACAATGTCTGGGCACCATGTGGAGCAGTGATTTTAGCATGCCGTTGATGTGCTTTGACCCTTAACGTCCTTCTAAAAATATATTTACTCATTATCAGAAGACACGTTAAACTGGACAGGTTAAGCAGCACACAGTACAGCTCTGTCTGCCGTTTTTTACTGTTCATGTGCATGAGTAGAATCAGTCCTGGAGTAGAATCAGTCCTGCATGTGGGGTTTCATACCTGTCCTAATTCACACCTTGGACAGGTGTGTTCCCGAAACATTTAGCTTTGAGATCGGGTTACAAAAGGGTTCTGTGTCCGATCACTGCAGACGTGTAAACAAGCAGCTGCATTGCAAAAAATGTTAAGATTTCACTGAAAACCAGCTCCATGTGAACAGGGCCTTCAAACAGATTCAGGTGGATAATGTTGTGTATTTTATGCTTTTACTAGACACCAGGATAGAGTACTCTCCCTTTAGGATGTACAGACAGGCTAAAGCTAGCAGGCCATGTGTAGCTCTGGTGGTCAATAGTTGTTTGGTCATATAAACACAGGAAGTGCAGATTATAGATCAGACAGAGCAGTGTGGTTTATTTCAGATGAATAATCTTGTTAAACATGCTCAACTATACTAACACTAATCCACCCACAGCAACTAAGCCCCAAACTAAACATTCAAATCAGACTCATCCAGGTCACTCAAACACAGCAAGAAGAAAAAGCTCACATCTACAACTTATAGCTTACAGTCAGGTAAAAGAAATGACTCTGTCTTCACACAAAACTGCACAAATTCTTAAAATAAACTTTAATTTTACCCCGTAATTTCACTAAAACTTATAAGATGGTCTCATCGTTCGACAGAAACACACACACACGCACACACAGGCACACACACACACACACACAGGCACACGCACACACACACACACACACAGGCATGCACAAAATCACACACAGCAAGAAAACTCCCATTTTAATATGCTGTCCTGTGGTGCTGCAGAGCATCGCTAGCTGGGAGAATCAATCTTCTCTCTATTTGGATCAGATTATGTTTTTAATATCTCTGTCTTTACCCCTAATTCCTCCCTAGTAATTTTATTGTGCTCACAAAGTGAGCGAAATAAAAACGGGATGAAAAAAAACAGCAAGAAAAGAGATGTATAAGTTGAAACGATATTGGACAAATGTTCACAGGCCGGAGATGTTTCACAGGATTACTCTAAACTAGGCAGCCAGTGTTATCAAATGGAGATATTAATTTATATTTTGCATTATTAGTGTCCAGGAATAAAATATCCATCAAACCGCATAGTGTCATTGTTTTTAAGAATATTTATGTGGGAGAAAAATTTGAAATATTTTACTGATAAAAACTGTAAACATAGCAAATTTTCACATTAAGTTGCAATAAAAAAAATTTACACATTTTCAATATGGGGTAATTGTGTGAAGATTAAGGGAACAGATATAAGTGAAGCATTGTGAAAACTTTTCGGATGCTCTGTTTGTGTTCAACAAGCTAAGATGAAAACGCAGAAACAAACGATCTTCTGTCCAGTTCTGTAAACCATTGCAGATTCACTTAAAACTCCATTAGTGTATTATTTGTGAACCAGTTCCCATTTTCCTGCAGTAGGTTGGTCATTCATGTGTGCAGTATTCCCCCGGTGTGAGCAGACGGTCTCTGGGAAGGCCAAGCGGCTGTGAAGTCTGGGGTCCACAGAGACAGCCGGAGCATTAAACCTCTCACTTCCACATTTCATCTCCCCTCCAGGAGAAACAGTTTCAAGACTCTTTCAGGCATTAAGAGTCTCACCTCTTCTCTGTGGATCTTGCAGTAATTACAAGAAAAACAGTTTATAAATAAATAGTAGAAATAAGAAGACAGCATTGGCCATGTTTATTGGTCACCTTTTAAAGTGGAAATCTCAAACTGGAAATTTTACAATTGATCAGAAATAGTCCTAAACCTTGTGGGAAAAGCCTTCACTGAAGAGCTGGATATCTATCAAATAATGAAGTAATTGGAAATATGTCACTTTCCAAGATTTAAGAAACAAAAACTGATCATAAATGAATACATTTATATATAAAGGACTCCTCTTCATGGCTTTGGTGTTTCTAATGAGAAGACAGCTAAAGTACACAGCCTACACTAGGGCAACACAATATATCGCTAACATATCACCACCGACAGTGGTGGGCACCGCTAACCAAATGTTTACCTGGGCTAATGCTAATAATTAGTTCTGCTAACACTAAAGTGCTACACCAACACAGTACTTAGTGGAAGCATTTTCAGTTTTATAGTTGCTGAGTATTGCTAACTCTAATAAACATAAACAACATAAGCATCAACACAGATTTATTTAACCAGAAGTTTAAACAGCAGCCTCGTAAACTAGCGCTTTAGATTTTATCCAGAGAAAAAATATTTACGGAAGGCTAAATGCAATAAACATTTTCAAAATTAGCAAGAATGCTATAGCGCTAAATGAAAAGTTAGCTCTGCTGTTAGTGCATTAGCACAAGTACGCCCACTACTGGTCATTACAATATCAGTGTGTACAATGCTCATGTTGCAAAGGACTGTTTGGAGTGCAATAATTGTTTGCTAATAGTGTTATGAACTTGAATTTTTCATGCTAATGCTACATTTAGCCAGCTGGACAGACTTTCCCACTATTTTGGCACATTACCCAAAATACTAAAGATCACAATAGTGGAAGCAGAAGAGCAAGATAATATAACTACTTCATATATTTCATATAGGCTATATATATATTTATAGAGTTGTATAAAGTGAAAGAGTAATTCACAATCATTTCTTGTCTCCTTGTGTAAAATATTCTTTTAGGAAGGAATACTGACACAAAATCAAAATGTGTATTGTGTATAAATGGTACGACAGTTCCTTTTATGGACTCCGTTTAAAGCCACCCGTGGTAAGAAAGGAAGATTTATCCATTAAGTGTCATATGCCACCTGTTGGCTCATTATAACAATACAGCTATAAATGAGGCTCCCCCAGCCTCCATATTGCTCCTCCACCAGCTGTGAATCAATCCCATTTAGCCGTGGTATTTTGCTTCAACTCAGGTCTCACCTCTTTGTAATGGACATGCTTGTATTACCTCACATCTCTCCTGTCCTGGTCAGAGCGCCGTCTGAGTTCACCTGATTGGCTGAACGGCTCCCAACCTGGTCAATTGCAATGTCAAATGGAGCTGAACCTGGTGCCAGATGGGGTCCTCTGCTGTTGCATCATGAACTGTTGAACCCAATCAGCACGTGAGGCTGTGAAGTGTGAACAAATGGGGGGTCACAGTGAAACGTGCCAGCTGATACATAATGTGGATCACTCAGGGGGGAAATTGAGCTTTAATACACCTGTGAGGTGATTACTGGGGCACAGGCTGACATGGAAATGTGAGCGCTCGTCTCCTGCATGATCGCCCAAGGCTCTCGTGTAACCGTAATGTGCTTGATGGACAACTAGGAACTTCTGGTCTCTGATTACAGAGAGGGCAGCATGAAGTGGGCATGAGTGGAAAACAGAAAGATTCACATTTTTATCCCTGCTGCTTCTCTGAAGCTGGTTGGAATTAAAGCAGACAAAATGCAAACTTTAGGTGTGAGATGTCCACATTGTTTGACTTTTGGAGGCTAAATGTAAAGGATGTACTCTTACAGCACATGAAAAGAAGCAGATTGTTCTGAATTGTAAAATTGACTGTCTTTGTGTGCTAAATCAGTGGAATATTCTTATTTAGGACAAATTTAAAATCGCAAAGCAATAAATCAGATTATTCAATTATGAAGGGGTTGACAGATTTGAAGAAGTTGCAAGAGCAAAACTGAAGTAAAACTGCAGTTTATAGAGCATCTGAGAATTAGTTGTTGCTTTATTATGTCCCACCATAATCTAAAACATATTTATCCTTGTGCCTACTGTTAGACATGGGATTTAAAATGCACATTGAGAATGTCTTAATGTGCATTTATCTGGTAACAACAGTTGCTACATTTCCATTGCAAATGTGTGCAAAACTTTGTCAATATTCCACCAATGTCAAAAAAACACAATTTGGGAATTTTGGTGTTTCCACCGTTTAAGAAACAAAACTAAAATCACATAAGTTGGTCATGACCCTGGAAAAGCCGAGTGTTTTGTGGTCAACTTACCATCCAGAAGCTACTTGCCTTATTCTTGTTGGTTGTGCAGGAGGTTCCACTTGTGCTTTTCAAAAATGTGCAGTTATATAATGTAAACGTTGAGTTGGTGGGTGTGGCCAGCAACAGCTTATTTGATTTAAAGTGACAGCGCCCTAAAACAGCTGGTTCTGAAGGGAGCTCAACAAAACTGAGCAGACTAACATCTTATCATCTAAGAATGATTTTGAGCAATAAACGTATTGAACATGTTTTGTATTGAATGCACATCTGTACACGTGCATTCCAAAATTTAGAGAAGATCCCAGTAAGTTCACCTTAATGTGCTTCAGGGAAGTTATCTTCCCCGAAGCATCATCAGTGGTCATTGTGCATTTTAGGTTCAACCTTGAAATTTCACTCTGAAGTCGAATATCTCTACATTTTTATCGTGTATTTATATTTCAGATCTGAACTATATTAAAGTTAAAAGATAAATCTCCCCAGTTTCATTGAGCCAACTGATGATTAGCAGAACCATTGTTTGTTCCAAGTAGCAATAAACACTATTCGCTCTTTGAGAAATGCATCAAGCCCTCGATTGAAATGTCTCTGTGATCCCTTTTAAAAACATTCAGGGTAAAGTGGCATTTCTTTTTCAGCATTGAAGCGTGGGATTGAGAGTGACAGAAGTATTTGTCTTGTGTGCATATTTTTTCAAACGCGTGTAAGGATGGAGAGGCCGTCTGTGAATGGTCCGTCATTGAGGGCGTTCAGGGATTTCATAAGAACATCTCATCAGTGCAGCCATTGAGGACTGCAGCAGCTATTACCAAGTGTGCCAAGGTTAGGTGCTTAAGCCGCTAGTTCGGTGTATTCTGCTGCCAACCTTGTGTTATTGCAGAGGGGGTGAAGATGAGAGAGACAAGGGATTAACTGAACTCCCACACAGCAGTATTACTCCATTAATCGCCTGTCTTTGTCTATCAAGGTTATAACAAGAGTCTGCTCGGTGTGAGCGGGAGCATTCATGTGCACAATCACAGGCTTTTAAATAAGAGGCCTATAAAATCTTGATTTATAGTTGTTCTGCTTTTCAACTTTGTTCCTCTCAACTTTTTGTTTTCTCCTTGTCACTTTCTGGCCTGTCCAGTGTCAATCTTTGTAAAATACAATCCTAAAATTTCCAACAGAGGAAGACCTTTCTGACAGCTAAGAGGACATGTGGAGTTAGACGTTGCCTTTCAGAGCATTTAATCCTTTAGTCTGTCCTGTCAGATGTTCTGTTCACATTTCAGGAGCGTCTCTCTAAATACATGTTGGTGTTGATCTGTCCAGAAAAATCTGTTTTCTGTGGCCACAATAATATGCATTGATATTTAGGACTGTTTGATCATCCAACTTGTGTTTTGCATTTACAGTTTTCTATCTGTCTTTGTGGATTGTTTTATATTCTGAAATATTTAGTTTAATTTAACTTGGTTCAGTGTGTTGCTTCGGGGAATGTTTGCCTCGAGAGCCTCGGCTGATTGTGACGTTCTGAATGTTGTTGTGCTACTTCAACTCTGTGCTAACAAAGTAGACCCCTGGAAGTGGCCTTCCCAGAAGCATCAGCCACTTAAAAATCCATCTTCAGGTGTTCAGCTGGCCTCTACATTTATCTGGATTTTATTCAGTGGAGGATTTGTTGTGTTGGAGGTGCTTCAAAATAAAAATCTGAAATACAAAGAAAATATTTTAAGAAGGAATAATATATCTATTTATACTTTCCAAATAAACCATAATTGTTCTGCCTTGCAGTATCCATCGTTTGTTCATCGTACCGAGTGGAGAGACAGAGACCTTCTGCACAACCACTTTAACTTTTTCCACATTATTGGAAGCTACAAAGAAATTGCAAACTTTCCCTCAAAACAGGTTTTATTTTCACACCAATTTAGGGCTATTGTTCATCAATTTACACTGAATGACTAAAAAACTCAGCAGCAGAAGGAAATGAAATAATTTTTGTACATTTTCTTTGGAGCTCCTTCCCGCCTTTCTGATTATTTACCCTTCGTTTCTTTTTGGCACGTTGTAAACTTTCTGCATTAATACGGATATTTCTGATCTCATACCCCATATGCTGTCTGCTATATTTTCTTTCTTTATTCATTTATTTAGTTTTGTACTATAAGTAAAGTTGGAGCCAACATATCTTATGTTTACCCACATTTTTTGGTTTGTTTTTACTTTTATCATGTTCTTTGCACTCCTAAATGTCTTGGTCACCCAACCAACTTACATTTCTGTTTTTTCTTTATTTGGTTAAAAGATTAACTATTTTGAAAAGAAAAAAGGAAAACTAAATATCCTTATTGTTTTTAGTTTTCTTATTTAAATAAAATTGTCCTCCTTCTCAGATACTGAGTGGACCATCAGTTATCACCAGGGTTACGAAGCACAGCTCTTTATTTTGATAGTTTAATCTTAATTTGCATTGTGGAAACCATCTTGGCTCTTCTGTAGAAGCTAACATCTACATATTTACAGCTCAGCACACAGAGGAAAATGGATTGGTTGCTTTGTAAGCAGCAGCCAAGTCAAGTAGCACAACACCTGAGTATTTCAGTTTCCCAAGCTGCACATTTTAGATGTCCTCCACAAAAATAAATGAATAAATAAAAGATAATCTGCAAATAGGGAAGATTTTGCTGATTTAGGAGGGGGTCTGCTGTATATTGTCTCTCTTTCATATTTTATCCTCCTGCATAACTTTCATTGCTCTTATTTAACTCTGTTTTGAAGGAATGTTCATCTCCTCACTTTGGGACTAATCATGTTGCCTTCCCTTGTAGCTGACTAATGTATGCTGTATGTCTGTGCATGAACTTGATCCTTTGTGTAAATTAATGCAGCATGGACTGTCTGTTGTTTTTGTATGTAAAAGTATGTTTGTTTGTTTGAGACTGTATTTGCTGGATTCTGCCTACTGATAAGACGTTTTGTGTGTGTGTGTGTGCGCGTGTGTGCGTGTGTGCGTGCGTGTGTGCGTGTGTGTGTGTGTGTGTGCGTGTGTGTGGACACTCAGGTGCATCCACCCAGGATTCAGATGCCATGGAGCCGGAGAAGCAGGTGGACAGCACGGTGAAAATGGCTGGCATGATCGCAGGGAGTCTCATGATCATCATCATCCTCCTCGGAGCCATCCTGACCTTCAAGCGCAGGTATGCACTGAAACCAAACGGCATGTGAGGAGCAGCAGCTGCAGGACTTGTGCACACAGGAAGTGGTTGGTTTTCAGAGTCTGTCTGTAAAAGAAAAAATAAGAAGGAATAAATAACCCAGCCAAACCCAGTGCTGCTTTTAAGGAGATCACAGCAGGTTGTTTTTCAGACCACAGCTTGAATAATCCAGGTTTGATTTAAGGTCTTTCCAGGCACATTAAGGATTCAGTGCTGTGTTGCCAGATTGGACAGGTTTCCTCACAATTGGGCACAGTTTATTCATTTAATCGGTAGAACTTGGTCAATCAAGTGGGATTGTAAAACAGAAATCCTGGTGCAAGTTCATTAAATTTAAATGATGTGGTGCCATAAAAAATATGCATATAGACTGCAGGATCTGGTAACCCCGCCGAACGGCACCATGTTGGGTTTGTGTGAGAGCGAGGCAGATGGAGGATAGAGAACGAGATGGAGCTGCGACCTCATCATTTAAAAAAACATGTGGCTGGCACGGCCTTATGGAAACATGAAACCAACGTTTGGAACCTGGTTTCAAAAACGATTCTGGTCTAAAAGATACAGAATCTGTGTGGATGCACTTCCTAAACCACAAAACATATTTCTGGATAACAACTAAAATCATCTTCATGTGGATGAGATCTTAGATAAGAAACATGTTTGAAACAGCCACAGCTTCCTATGTGCAAGGGACCTAAAGCTGCTTGTGTAAGATTTCAAAAACTCTTTAACTTTGATTATCAGATCGTTGGTAGCCTCTGTTTGATGCATCATGATCAGGATTTGAAGGTCCTGTCAAATATTCCTTGAGAGACTTTGTTAAAGACTGAAATGTAACATTGGCTCAAGATAAAACAGTTTGAGGTTGCCATTTTTAATTCTTCCTTTTTAAACAAGTCATGACAAAAAAGAAAACAAAAAGTAGATTTATTTAGACTGATCAGACGTTTCAACTGAGAGATTGAACATCAAAGCCTACCAACAATCTTGATGCCTTTCAGGCATAATAATGTTAAAAAGCATCACAAAAAGTATTATTACAGTTAGGGAGAGACATTATAAATCTGGAAGTGTCCTCATTAGTACCAGTTATTAAATAAAGAGTCATCAATGTTGAAAAGTAAATGTGTTTATTCTTAAAAAAAAGAGTGGTAAAAGTTTGTTTTTAATTTGGGGCTCATTTTTATGAAAAGGGATTGTGGAAACTTTAAAAGCTTAAAAACTGTTTTCTTGTCAGGCAAAGCGAAAATGTAAAAATGGAAACGTAGTCACTTCTCTGATTTCCAGTCAAACTTAGAAAAAATATAAAAGGGGTAAATGTAACCAATATAATCCAATTTCCAATGATCAAAAAATCCTGGCTGAGTCTTGGTGGTCATGCAGACCTGCTGGCCTCCATCACCTTCTTCCTTCCCTTTACATTCTCTCTTTCTCTTTTCTGCATCCCTTCATCCCCTTTTCCTCATTCTGCAGTTTGTTTTACTTGGACCCATTTCTGTTTGATGTTTGACATTATTGTCGTGGTTTCTGGAGATTATCTCACTTGACAGAACAATATGACACTAAATATTTCATAACTCACCAATTATTGCTTAATATGCCATTTGTCCTTCACATTTAAAACTACTTGATGCAAAATCAGCACAGAAATGCAAATCTTGTGTTTTAAGCATTTCCAAACAAGCATGGAGTTAAATATAACATCTTCATCAATATATTGGCAAAATCTTCTAAATTAGATTTATTTTGTAGAATAAATAGAATTTAAATTCTGTTTAATTTAAATCCAGTTTATTTACATTTTTTGCTCCACAAACGTCTCTCATAGCACACGATGAGACATTCTGGGTCCAAGCAGAACTTTGGTAAACCTGCGGTAGGACATGAAGACGGTCGGATGAAGAGATTAACTGATGCATCAGATTTTATTGTTGGTTGGTGGAAATGTTTCTTCATATTGGTCTTAGCTGGGCTGCTAATGGCCTTGGATGTACAGACTAACCGTCTAGTTTTCAGATATTTGTCAGTGAATAAGTAAAAAGTTCATAGTGTGGGTGAATCCTTGTTATCGAAGACGTGATGTGATGCTTCTTGTCTGGTCTTGAGGTTTGCACACATCTCAGCAGGAATTTCAACCTACAGAAATTGTAAATCCTTTCTTGGCTGCCTCTTGGTCACCCAATGCTTCCACAGATGTTTTTAAAAGAATCGGGGTTTCAACAGTTGTTAGTTTGCTCTATAAACTTCCTGCTCATCTGAAGCCCGTCTTTGACAGACAAGGCGACACATTTTCAGTGTTTATGTGAAGGAAAGGAGGTTGTTGTCTGTCATTTCTTTTTTTTTCTGGCATTTCTGTTCTTTTGAACATTGTGTGATGAGTTAAGCTGCAGTGTGTTTCTGTTATGTACACATATATACATACATATATATTTTTTTACATATATGTTGAAACAGTCACTATGCTGTGACAGTGTGGTATGAGACAGATAATCTTTGAAAAATTTAAGCTCCTCTTCTTTCTCCTAGTGCTCCCAGTGCTAACTAGAAACAACTAATCAGAGCCAGGAGGAGGGTCTTAGCGCTGCCAGTCACCCCTGTGTGTGGTGCTGCTCGTCCCTCTCTCCTTCTCTCTGCAGCTAGCACAGCCTGTCACGAATCCTCAGGTTAGTTAGCATAGCCACTCCCAATGGCGGATAAACAGTTTCCCTGTAACGGTACGTTGTTTCTCCGCCATTAGCACATTTAGCAGCAAGTACATGAGATTGATTGACAGTGCTAAGGCCTTCCTCCTGGCTCTGATTGGTTGTTTTTGGTCGGGATGACTCAGAAGCGGTTCATTTCTTTAGCTTGTTACTTTTTAATTTTTTTTCTGCTTTGAAGTTATAAAATAAATTAATGCAGTGATTAATTTGAAAAGTGTTCCCTCATTGTTGCCATACCTCACTTCTGTTTGTTCAGTAAAACTAGCAGTGGATTAAAACAGACACGCTATTAAATTACCCATTTTGCTTTAAGCTTTCACCAGATGGTGCTTTGGACAAAATCAAAGTAATTTGCGTTCGTAGCAAAGGTGAATTTAATTACCACTGAAGCAGCTCGTCATTTACATATCAGCTGAAGGCGAAACAACCGGGAGGAGGGTCTGCGACAGACACTTCCCAACAGTTTGGAGCGGGAGGTGGGCCACTGCCGAGGGAACGAACAGCTAAAACACAGACCGTCGGTCGTTGGTAGCTAAAACATGTCGACCTGCAAACATTGTTGTGATCCAGGAGGAGGAACAGATCTGCTTCAAAACAAAGCAGAAATGTTGGAAGTTGGAGTTTACACTAATTGTTGCAGTTTTTCAATGTTCTTAACCAAAAAATGAATGTTTATCAGGCTTTTAATTAAGTTATATTGTGCATTTTTTTACATGCAAAATCAATTTTAGCACTTTTAAACAGTGTTTGAGTAAAAACAGACAATAAGCAATAAGTCAACAACTTTCACTTTTATTGCCAATATTGTTATATTTGCAACATAAGTGATGCAATCATCTTTGTTACGTTTCCTTCAAGAGCGATCGATACTAATTTGAACGGATTTGCTATTAATTAGTTTATTTTATTAATCGATTAACAGTCCTAACTTAAACCTGCTGGTCAAAACAGTGAGTAAAGGTAAAACTAAATGTGCATTTTAGATAATATATGCAGTCGGATAATGTGCAGGACAAATGGAAGGAAAGCAGAACATTTTGGAAGATGTATTAGACCAGAAGAAAAAGGATCCCAGGCTGAACACATTATTATAAGAGAACATGGACATGGGGTCAGTTAGCAGTGGTCATCAGAGCCAAACTCTGGCTGATGGAGAACATCTCAAACACTCAGAGGATAAACTGCCATCAAAGTCAGAAAGAAACGAGAAGACGTACAGAGATGGGTGATACGTTGAGACTTCAGAGTGAAGATGAAAGAGAAGAAAAAATGTATAAGGCTTGAAAAATATAAAAACTGATAGTAAATCCGCTCTTCTCAACCCAGGGTTCAAGTTAATATGCTAATAAATGCTAACCAGGCTAACAGGGCATGGTGTGCATTAAAAAGCCAATTAGAAGCCCAACACAGCTGTACTCAAAAGGATGCAGCCGACAGGCTGTCCAGATGATGTGATTTAAATCAAACCATACTCTGAGGTGGGATTAGAGTCAGACACTGGTTGGATCAACACAGGAGTGGTGGAAGGTACTGAGGTAATAAAACAACTTTAAAGAAAGTTGCAGGCAGGAAGCATGAAAGTGAAGCTCCAACTTTATGTAGGGTTAAAAAGAGATAAGACAACGAGTTTGTGAGGATATTTATAAGGAGAAGAGATAAATGAAGATGGAAATGCTCTCTGACAGAAGAACGTTTACAATGTCAGAGACCATTTTCTCTGGTCATTTATATTTTAAACCTGTACGCTTTAGCCAGTTGTCCCTGTGGGAAAGACAAGGTTCTTTTTTAAATGGAAAGTGTTTTACACACTTTTTACTTCCCATAAATTATTCTGCGACAAAACTTTTCAGGAAGGGAGCATGTCCAATTGTCCGATCATTCTTTTAAGAAATTGTTACATGTGTTTCAGAGGGGATTTGAACAAAGCTGGAGGGCATGTAGCTGATAATTTAATGTAAAATTCAACATCGGTGGACACAGCTGAAGTCTTAATGGGGATCTGGTGTTTCTACAGCCTCAGGGCTCAAACTACCACAACCACAATATACACTTTTTATTGAAATGTTGAAAGCAGAATTGATGAATAATTAATGTTTCTGCTATTCCCTAAACAAGGGCGTGTTTTAGTGTACAATGCCTGAACAGCAGCTGAGAAACTGAGGGAAGGTGACATATCTGGAACTGCAACTTAATGAGAAAATCTGCAGTTTTTGGGGGGATTTTAACTTTACCTGTGTATATATATTTAAAATGTTGATCTAAAGTTTCCACATACCTTAAATGCGCCGTCACCCTGCAATAGAAAATTAACTTTGATTTGATTTGGAACATAAACACACAAGTTTATGTTCCAAATCATGAAGTTCAAGGGAAAACGTGAGGACGGTACACAAACCAGGAAGTAAACAATCCAAGTGTTACCTCTGGCTATGCGGTGCCTTCGACTGCTTCAGGCTGCAGGAACAAACGTTCCTGCAGAAATCTGACTGCAGGCACATAAACACTTTGGAAAAGATTTACACAACTCAGAGAAAAACTAAATTATGTACACATACAACACCTTCAAAGTATTTATACCTCAAACATTTTGTTGTTTTACCGTGTAACAACCACAAAGTCCCATCTACCTTATGTTTGGTTTTATATGGCAAACAAATTCAAAGTGGAGCATCATATTAAAGTGAAAGAAAAAATATTTTGTATTGTAAATTAGAATCTAGTGGCATGCTTATTTATTATTTAACTCAGAGTTAATAACACTCGAGCTTTGATCTGTTTTTCCATTGCAGGTAAAATACTGACTATTGATCTATTATCACACATTCAATAATCCCAGAAGTTCATCTCTATTTTGTAGCTGCAAATATCAGAGATAGGAACATGTTATCCCAGCATGAATAAAGAAATGTTTTATGTCTCCAGCATGTTCGTTCTCCACAGCACACACTGTTTTGCATGTTGACAAAAATAGTTGCTCACTGCGCAGAACGCCATTGCCTGTACGGTTTGTTTCCACTTATAAATGGGATCCTTCCTATGACTTGGTATCAACTTTGCATTTATTCTGGCAACTTTTCCTTTAACTTCACATTTCTGGTTTGGCAGGAACTGATAATTGTTCCGTCAAACGATTCTCCCACCAGAGCGGTGATTCTGTGCAGCTCCTCCAGAGTTACCATGCGCCTCTTGGCAGCTTCTTCAATTAATTCTTTTCTTCTCCTGGACGCCGGTTTGGGTGGACAGCTACATGTTGGACATGTCCTGCTCAGATAGTGGAGGGAACAGTTTTCAGGGAAATATCCATAATTTCAGTTTTATAACCAAACTGCTTAAAGTAATGCTGCTGTTTTGTTATTGCGATATAATTTCATGCAAGGTGAATAACTTAAACTGTGTGGACTGGAATACATCTCTGCTAATTATTAGTTTAAGTAATGATGTGTTCAGGAAAGAGGTGGTCAGAAACAAATCCATGTTTTTAATTTAGAGATACAGATTTGTTTTATTTTCCCCAGTAGCTGGAGAGACTGTTTACTATCATCAGTTTGTTTGGCATGAAGTGAAAGCCAAAATTAATGGTATTTAATTAATTAAATTAATGGTAGGAGAAGTTGATGAGATGTCTGCAGCAGGTAAGAGTTTAACATAAAAAACAAAAACCAAGAAAAAACTAACTGGTGTTTAAAATCCTGAAATGTGGAAAACAAACAGATACAGAAAGTATTTGGTTTTATGCAACTAGTTAGAATCAGTCGACTTTATTGATCACGACTGTGTGAACGAATAAAGATTTGGTTTTTAAATGCTCACAGCAAACAAAGTATAAACTTCAAACTAAATAAAAAGGATACATGAACAATATTTATATATGTTTGCTACCATTGTTTTGGCTAAGGTGTTGCTTTGGTATTTGTAATTAGTTGCTCCCTCTTCATTCCTCTAATCACTTTGAACCAACTCAAACATCAAAACATAAAATCTGATTTATGATTTTACATGGATGCATGTTGCTTTGTTGCATCCATCGTTTTGTGCATTCCAGCTTCCATGTCTCTGTCCTCTCTTCCTGCTCTGTCCATCACATCAGAAATGCTGTACGATCCACATTCTGACATTGTACCCTACTGAGGCAATTATAAATAATACACATTTATGCTATTCAGTTAATTGTGTGAAATATGAACAATCATGGAGGCTGTTTGAAGTGGGTCTAAAATGATAAAACTTTGCTTTTTGAAACTAGTTCCACTAGTTTAATAATCTGTTTGTTCTGCTAACGATGAATTTTTAAACATTGAGACAGAAGCTTCGACCTCCAGTAGCTGTGACAGACGTGTTGAAAGTTGGAGACAAAAGAGGCGAATGAGATTTCTCCCTCAACAATCTGGCTTCATGTTCACGTTTCCTCTTCACACGACAGCTCAGGGATTGGAGAGATTTTATCTGGCTGCAGATTTTTTCCGTAGGTGTTTATTTTGACCCATTTTATAAATTGTTCATGAAGCTCTGGGATATCAACCTGTAATAATTCAACTTTGAAACCTGCCACCCAGATGAATCCTCTAATCTTTATGTATCACATAACAGCGTTTTTGCTGAAGATCTATTAAATGTCCACACTTTCAGAATTTATACAGACAGAAAGTCTGCTCTGCGTGGGGAAGGGCTGATCCTTTCACGCCAACATTACTAGATAAAAATCAGATTAAATCAGTTTATTGTTTTCAGTGCTGAGCCATGTTTATATTTGATTCCATGTGCAACTTCTCCAAAGAGGTGAAGTAAAATAAATGGGTTTTTCAGTATTCAGATCACTGCCAGAACCTCAAGACAATCGTGTGTATGAGTTCAAAAATCCTACTGAAGCTCTGCAGGAAATTATAATTAGAGTGGAAAACATTCTGTCAGAGTCTTAGTGAAGTTTGATTTTGTTTTTTTCTCTCACTGTCAAGAGAAACAGAATAAAAATGTGAGGGAATGGAAGCAATGAAAACATGTAGATGAAATAGATGTGTTTTTAACACCACATCTCTGACTGGAGTCTCACTCCCTTTTGTTTCTCTCTATCTTCCTGTTTCCTGTCTTTGGCTCCACCCTTCCTGTTCCGTCCTGTACCTGCCTTGCCCTTGCTCCAATAGAGAGATTCACACATGGAGAACTCTGAGCGTGGGGTATTGTATGTTTACTTTTAGACATGAACACATCCACTCCGTTGCTCACTGTGACTCTCACTGCTGCTTTGCTGACATTTTTCATTTTCCTAATTTATCGCCGTTCCTACTTTCTCACATGTTTTTGCCATAAAGAGTTGTAGAGAGTAATCATGAGTAGTCAGTATTTTACCTATAAATCCAAAATAATTTCAGGTATGATGAAAGCAGGGTAAATTTAAAAACAGATAACTTGATTTAGATCTTTACTAGAAGTTTATATTTATATTTATTCACCATGTTGGTTAAGGTTTGTTCTTACGGTTGATATTCTGCTGTAATATCTGCGTCTGCTTAAGTTGTTTCACATGTTTCCTCACTCATTACATAGNTGATGTTTTGCTTCTTAAAGCCTGAATGAAGAGCTTAGAATGTTGTTTTATTCTGAAAAGTCTCTTCAGTTGATCATAGTCCCGTTTTTCAAATACTTTCACCAGAATACATAATCTTGGGCCTTTAATTATTCATGACTGAGGGTTTGCCTCCTCTTAGCAATCGGAGAACAAATGAAAAGCTCCAAACTTTAGAAACTTCTTTTTCAGTGATGCTTAGATTAAAAGTTAGAGGCTCAGCAATTAAATCAACAACCAGCGTTAAAAAAATAATGCAATCATATCCAGCTGCTTTTTTCTCAGGTTTAAGATTAAAATAACAATCATCAATGGGGCAGCTACAGTAAGTACATCATTAAACAGTTTTTTTTGTTTACTTCAGTGTTTAATGAAGTTTAATGAAGTTAGTCTCTGAGTTAATATGACAAAAACACTCAGTTCAGGTCTTCAGGGCTTTTTTGCTGAGTTTGTATTTTTTTCCTAGATAAATTGGGCACATTACCACTGATGCTCACTAGCACTGCTGAGCTGGGCTTGACCCCCATTCTGGATGTGACACATGGCTGAATAATGCACTCTGCAGCTTGCTGAGATAAATGCTTGATCGTGCACTTATAGCACTTTTAAAGTAGCTGAGGGCTGGCCACAAAGATGCACATGAGAAAGGCCCACCTTTCTCATTCTGCCCTTTTATTTCTAGTTAAGACATAATTTTTCTCTAAAATGTTATTATTCAAAATGCTTCATGAGCACTCGGAACTTTTTTTCAACCATTTTCCAACTTCCAAATGTGGGTGAACATTGAACCCAATTTCCACCATAATTGTTGGCATTAAAATTAATTTCAGATTTTACCTAACATGTCATTCAACCAACAAAGTGATGCAATGAAATTTAAGTTGCATTTTAAGATTTTCTTTGAAATTCTAAACATCTAAATTTTAATATCTGCTGGTTTAAAAAAAATAATTTTTTAAAGTTTCACTTTATAGCAAAAGCGGAAGTATGCAAAAATCCTTCTTGTAGGTCTGAGTGTTGAGTTTTCAGTTTGTAGTGGTATCTATTGTTGCCTGTCAATGCTGTCTGATTTGTACAACTACATTTATATAAGCATAGAAAGAGTTTACTTTAAATAGACCGTTTAGTATGTGATCCAGAAATGCTTGCTGGAAGCTACTAAATCGTGGTCAAAAGTCTTAGTTGCGCTTTCCAAACTTACAACCTTGCCAATTCATGACAAAAAGCTTAACTTAATAACTTCAAACATTATTTTTCTCAGTTTTTGCCTAAAATGTGCTTATTTAATTTGAGCTTAGCTGTACAGAGATCAGACTCTTATGAGCTGTAAAATGATTTTCTGGTGTTAGCAGAGGTTACCTGTGTTGCTGAACGCTTTGCGTCGTAATGTTTTATCACCTATTTTTTCTGGATCCATAACTTCAGGACAAATTAANAGCTTCAACGATTCTGAAAGAAAAACTAAAATCCAAACAATCATCGATGAATCCTAATTTTTACATTTTCCTGCAATGTGCAGCCTCTGTAGATGACGTAATACCAAGGAATGCATTTCCAACGGTTTATAAGGAGGAGAAAACATTACAGTTTTTTAACCTGACTGTCGAATGATTTAGCCGTCAGATAGTGTGTATAATGAATAATCAAACACTTTGGACAGAGCCTCAGTGTATTCTCACTCCACCCTGGAGAAAAGCACAAAACGCGAAATGGTTTTGTCCGTTTTTGGCCTTTGACATAAACTGTGGAGCATAACTAATTTAAGGCCGTGAGAACATTTAGAAATGTGGCTGCTGAAGATAAATACAGACAAACTGACTCATGCAAAAGTGCCAAGTATGAAAGCAGCAGTTTGCTTTAGCTGCTTATTTTTAATGAGAATCCTGATTCTTCACATCCAGGTTGCTTCACCTGGTGCAGATACTTACTCCTGGATTCTCCCTACAAACCTTTAAAAAAACCAGAGAAAACTTAATATCCTAACAGATTAAGAGACAAAGTATTTGAAGAAACCGATATCCTCGTTAAACACTACTCACCTTCCAGCTCGGGGCAGCAGACGTGCCGTTTTCCTCCTACAACTTTTGGCATTAATGTTGTGCTGTCACAGTTCACATTCAAACATTAATTGCTGCGGTTACAAATCCCCATTCTGTTGAAAAGACTCAGAGAATGTGCTGTCCTAAGCAACACTTACAGACGAGAGTGTGAAACATGAAACACCTAATAATATATTAGTCTGAGTGACACGTGTGTAATTTTCTCTTGGCTGTTTGAGGGCTGGGAAGCCACAAGGAGTTTAAGCTCTGCTCAGCACCATTACACGGCTTAAAACGCAGGCTTCTCTATTCCTCTGAGAGCTTTAATGCATGCCGTTACACAAGTCCTCATTTATGCACCAGCACATGTTCTTTGTTTTCCTTCATTGCTAAAAAGTGCATCTTTTGAAATGAGTGCTGGAAATATTTAGCTGTACATTTAGCTTTAAAATGGCTTCATGTGACATTTGGCTTTCATCATTTAGTAGAGATCTAGGCCATCTAATAGTAAACATTCCCCTTCATAGTAATACTTCATACAGACAGTTTCTACTGATATTGTTTTTTGTGCACCAGATTTTATGTGCAATCATTTTTTAGTAATTTACTTTGATGTCTTGTAAAAATAACAGCACCATCCTGCGGTGTTGTTGGTGCATGTGTCATCCACCATCACAAGTTTTATGGCAGAACATTAGGCAGAGAAACGATAAAGTTTTGCACAGCATGGTGCCGGCTGTTGTGGGAGCAGGTTGGTGTAATTGAATTGTAGATCAGAGTAAACAATCATGTTTACTCTGAAACACTGACGCCAGCCAACCGCCTCCAGTATTAGGCGAAAAAAGAGGTTAAATAATTAGTGAAAGTTTGTAGGTTAGAAATTGTGTTTGGCTCTAACAAATAAAACATAGATGGATGATTAAGCAGGGGGATATGTGGTAATATCTTTCCAAATGAAAGGGAGGATTCTTAAATATTTCCACCCACACTGTTCTGGGCTCTGAGACAATCCACTCTGAGCAAGCAGTTACCGCTGTGGATTTGTCTTTCTCTAATATAATCCTACTTTACATTTAAATTTACATACACCTCCTTACTTCAGCTTCACTCCTGCATACTGAGCTGCACTTTTTAAAAATTAGAGACAGAAACATAGACATCAGAAAAAACATGTTTCTAACTGCTTCTTTGGTTTCGGTCTAAATGTACCACTCTGTAAAATTTAGGAAACATTTTAATTCTGCTGTCCTTTACCACATTAGTGTGAGTTCATTAAAGTTTTAACACATTTTCACGTTTTCAGCTTGATGTGTGGACTTTGACTGGGCCAGATTCCTGTTTATGAACAAGTTTAGATCAAGCAGCAGAAAGAGAGCTTCATATTTGTACTTTGGCAAACAGACGACCTGATGGTCAATTAAATGAAAGGCTCTGAGGTCTGCAGACTAAAACAAACCCAAATCCTCCTTCACCAAGACAAGGCAATTATATTTTCATGGTACATTTTCAGCAACAAGGCAGTTCAAAGTTCTTGACAGTTGGTGTGAGTTTGATCATTTTTCCAACGTAACAAAGTAGAAAAAGCTCATTTGAGTTTTTATCTTGACTCTATCAGAAGTCAGAACTGGTGAAAGGACGTACACAACAAAAATGCATATTCATTTTTATGTTTAATTTTCACTTAGACTGGGACTTTTATTTAACTTTGATTTACTAATTACATGAATTTTAATNCGTAATGTTTTATCACCTATTTTTTCTGGATCCATAACTTCAGGACAAATTAATTTGCAGTAAATATGTCTAGAACATGGAAATAATTAACATTATAATGAAACCATATAGACTTGCATTTTCACCAGAGCAGAACTTCCTCAATATTGGAAGCAGAAAGGTTTGAAGGCATCACAACACACAGCAGAAAAATATTTTCTGTCTAAAAACACATTTTAGGAAAGATTGAAAATCTACAGAACTCGTACAAATTGATGTTCCCCCACAGAAACATCTAGAAAACATTTTTTCTGGAGAAAAAATGGTGAGAGATATGATGAGATCCAGTTGGTGCCATCCGTGTGTGGATTTATTTCTTATCAGCGGGATTGGGGTTTCATCCGAGACCAGAGCCAAGAATCCAGATAGGATCAAAAGAGCTACATATTCCAACAACCCGGAGCAATTTGCTGATCTGTGGGTTTTCCAGCATAATGCAGCACCATGTCACAAGGCTAATGTGATAACAAAACTGGCTCATAAATCAGATGACCGGAGGAATTAGGAAACTCCCCACATCTGAACCCGATGGAGAACCTGTGGCCAGTTCTTAAAAAGCCGATTGAAAGAAGAAGAAGAAGAATCAACGTTGGATTATCGACTCTTCACATGACATGATGTTATATCTGCCAATCTTGGAGCATAGCTATTTGTACTGAAATCGTATTCTTATCTAGTAGGCAAAATATTTCACATTCAGCTTAGTCATTAAAGTTTTCTTCATATTTTTCCAGTACATTCTTGACATATTCATGTAGCCTTAATATTACAGGTGAAAAACATCTGCAATCTGCACCTGATGTTTGTATTAGCATGTTTTTCAGCTGGTAGTATTCATATAAGCCTATGATAAACTGCATCCTATCAGTGTGGAAATTTGTTTGCAACAGAAGTCATCCATATATATAAGAAAAGATGAACTGCAGTCTG
>NW_006800045.1:1418159-1435366 GCF_000485575.1 Poecilia formosa | reverse complement strand
AACTCCCATTTTAATATGCTGTCCTGTGGTGCTGCAGAGCATCGCTAGCTGGGAGAATCAATCTTCTCTCTATTTGGATCAGATTATGTTTTTAATATCTCTGTCTTTACCCCTAATTCCTCCCTAGTAATTTTATTGTGCTCACGAAGTGAGCGAAATAAAAACGGGATGAAAAAAAACAGCAAGAAAAGAGATGTATAAGTTGAAACGATATTGGACAAATGTTCACAGGCCGGAGATGTTTCACAGGATTACTCTAAACTAGGCAGCCAGTATTATTAAATGGAGATATTAATTTAATTTATATTTTGTATTATTAGTGTCCAGAAATAAAATATCCATCAAACCGCATAGTGTCATTGTTTTTAAGAATATTTATGTGGGAGAAAAATTTGAAATATTTTACTGATAAAAACTGTAAACATAGCAAATTTTCACATTAAGTTGCAATAAAAAAAATTTACACATTTTCAATATGGGGTAATTGTGTGAAGATTAAGGGAACAGATATAAGTGAAGCATTGTGAAAACTTTTCGGATGCTCTGTTTGTGTTCAACAAGCTAAGATGAAAACGCAGAAACAAACGATCTTCTGTCCAGTTCTGTAAACCATTGCAGATTCACTTAAAACTCCATTAGTGTATTATTTGTGAACCAGTTCCCATTTTCCTGCAGTAGGTTGGTCATTCATGTGTGCAGTATTCCCCCGGTGTGAGCAGACGGTCTCTGGGAAGGCCAAGCGGCTGTGAAGTCTGGGGTCCACAGAGACAGCCGGAGCATTAAACCTCTCACTTCCACATTTCATCTCCCCTCCAGGAGAAACAGTTTCAAGACTCTTTCAGGCATTAAGAGTCTCACCTCTTCTCTGTGGATCTTGCAGTAATTACAAGAAAAACAGTTTATAAATAAATAGTAGAAATAAGAAGACAGCATTGGCCATGTTTATTGGTCACCTTTTAAAGTGGAAATCTCAAACTGGAAATTTTACAATTGATCAGAAATAGTCCTAAACCTTGTGGGAAAAGCCTTCACTGAAGAGCTGAATATCTATCAAATAATGAAGTAATTGGAAATATGTCACTTTCCAAGATTTAAGAAACAAAAACTGATCATAAATGAATACATTTATATATAAAGGACTCCTCTTCATGGCTTTGGTGTTTCTAATGAGAAGACAGCTAAAGTACACAGCCTACACTAGGGCAACACAATATATCGCTAACATATCACCACCGACAGTGGTGGGCACCGCTAACCAAATGTTTACCTGGGCTAATGCTAATAATTAGTTCTGCTAACACTAAAGTGCTACACCAACACAGTACTTAGTGGAAGCATTTTCAGTTTTATAGTTGCTGAGTATTGCTAACTCTAATAAACATAAACAACATAAGCATCAACACAGATTTATTTAACCAGAAGTTTAAACAGCAGCCTCGTAAACTAGCGCTTTAGATTTTATCCAGAAAAAAAATATTTACGGAAGGCTAAATGCAATAAACATTTTCAAAATTAGCAAGAATGCTATAGCGCTAAATGAAAAGTTAGCTCTGCTGTTAGTGCATTAGCACAAGTACGCCCACTACTGGTCATTACAATATCAGTGTGTACAATGCTCATGTTGCAAAGGACTGTTTGGAGTGCAATAATTGTTTGCTAATAGTGTTATGAACTTGAATTTTTCATGCTAATGCTACATTTAGCCAGCTGGACAGACTTTCCCACTATTTTGGCACATTACCCAAAATACTAAAGATCACAATAGTGGAAGCAGAAGAGCAAGATAATATAACTACTTCATATATTTCATATAGGCTATATATATATTTATAGAGTTGTATAAAGTGAAAGAGTAATTCACAATCATTTCTTGTCTCCTTGTGTAAAATATTGTTTTAGGAAGGAACACTGACACAGAATCAAAATGTGTATTGTGTATAAATGGTACGACAGTTCCTTTTATGGACTCCGTTTAAAGCCACCCGTGGTAAGAAAGGAAGATTTATCCATTAAGTGTCATATGCCACCTGTTGGCTCATTATAACAATACAGCTATAAATGAGGCTCCCCCAGCCTCCATATTGCTCCTCCACCAGCTGTGAATCAATCCCATTTAGCCGTGGTATTTTGCTTCAACTCAGGTCTCACCTCTTTGTAATGGACATGCTTGTATTACCTCACATCTCTCCTGTCCTGGTCAGAGCGCCGTCTGAGTTCACCTGATTGGCTGAACGGCTCCCAACCTGGTCAATTGCAATGTCAAATGGAGCTGAACCTGGTGCCAGATGGGGTCCTCTGCTGTTGCATCATGAACTGTTGAACCCAATCAGCACGTGAGGCTGTGAAGTGTGAACAAATGGGGGGTCACAGTGAAACGTGCCAGCTGATACATAATGTGGATCACTCAGGGGGGAAATTGAGCTTTAATACACCTGTGAGGTGATTACTGGGGCACAGGCTGACATGGAAATGTGAGCGCTCGTCTCCTGCATGATCGCCCAAGGCTCTCGTGTAACCGTAATGTGCTTGATGGACAACTAGGAACTTCTGGTCTCTGATTACAGAGAGGGCAGCATGAAGTGGGCATGAGTGGAAAACAGAAAGATTCACATTTTTATCCCTGCTGCTTCTCTGAAGCTGGTTGGAATTAAAGCAGACAAAATGCAAACTTTAGGTGTGAGATGTCCACATTGTTTGACTTTTGGAGGCTAAATGTAAAGGATGTACTCTTACAGCACATGAAAAGAAGCAGATTGTTCTGAATTGTAAAATTGACTGTCTTTGTGTGCTAAATCAGTGGAATATTCTTATTTAGGACAAATTTAAAATCGCAAAGCAATAAATCAGATTATTCAATTATGAAGGGGTTGACAGATTTGAAGAAGTTGCAAGAGCAAAACTGAAGTAAAACTGCAGTTTATAGAGCATCTGAGAATTAGTTGTTGCTTTATTATGTCCCACCATAATCTAAAACATATTTATCCTTGTGCCTACTGTTAGACATGGGATTTAAAATGCACATTGAGAATGTCTTAATGTGCATTTATCTGGTAACAACAGTTGCTACATTTCCATTGCAAATGTGTGCAAAACTTTGTCAATATTCCACCAATGTCAAAAAAACACAATTTGGGAATTTTGGTGTTTCCACCGTTTAAGAAACAAAACTAAAATCACATAAGTTGGTCATGACCCTGGAAAAGCCGAGTGTTTTGTGGTCAACTTACCATCCAGAAGCTACTTGCCTTATTCTTGTTGGTTGTGCAGGAGGTTCCACTTGTGCTTTTCAAAAATGTGCAGTTATATAATGTAAACGTTGAGTTGGTGGGTGTGGCCAGCAACAGCTTATTTGATTTAAAGTGACAGCGCCCTAAAACAGCTGGTTCTGAAGGGAGCTCAACAAAACTGAGCAGACTAACATCTTATCATCTAAGAATGATTTTGAGCAATAAACGTATTGAACATGTTTTGTATTGAATGCACATCTGTACACGTGCATTCCAAAATTTAGAGAAGATCCCAGTAAGTTCACCTTAATGTGCTTCAGGGAAGTTATCTTCCCCGAAGCATCATCAGTGGTCATTGTGCATTTTAGGTTCAACCTTGAAATTTCACTCTGAAGTCGAATATCTCTACATTTTTATCGTGTATTTATATTTCAGATCTGAACTATATTAAAGTTAAAAGATAAATCTCCCCAGTTTCATTGAGCCAACTGATGATTAGCAGAACCATTGTTTGTTCCAAGTAGCAATAAACACTATTCGCTCTTTGAGAAATGCATCAAGCCCTCGATTGAAATGTCTCTGTGATCCCTTTTAAAAACATTCAGGGTAAAGTGGCATTTCTTTTTCAGCATTGAAGCGTGGGATTGAGAGTGACAGATGTATTTGTCTTGTGTACATATTTTTTCAAACGCGTGTAAGGATGGAGAGGCCGTCTGTGAATGGTCCGTCATTGAGGGCGTTCAGGGATTTCATAAGAACATCTCATCAGTGCAGCCATTGAGGACTGCAGCAGCTATTACCAAGTGTGCCAAGGTTAGGTGCTTAAGCCGCTAGTTCGGTGTATTCTGCTGCCAACCTTGTGTTATTGCAGAGGGGGTGAAGATGAGAGAGACAAGGGATTAACTGAACTCCCACACAGCAGTATTACTCCATTAATCGCCTGTCTTTGTCTATCAAGGTTATAACAAGAGTCTGCTCGGTGTGAGCGGGAGCATTCATGTGCACAATCACAGGCTTTTAAATAAGAGGCCTATAAAATCTTGATTTATAGTTGTTCTGCTTTTCAACTTTGTTCCTCTCTCAACTTTTTGTTTTCTCCTTGTCACTTTCTGGCCTGTCCAGTGTCAATCTTTGTAAAATACAATCCTAAAATTTCCAACAGAGGAAGACCTTTCTGACAGCTAAGAGGACATGTGGAGTTAGACGTTGCCTTTCAGAGCATTTAATCCTTTAGTCTGTCCTGTCAGATGTTCTGTTCATATTTCAGTTCAGGATCGTCTCTCTAAATACATGTTGGTGTTGATCTGTCCAGAAAAATCTGTTTTCTGTGGCCACAATAATATGCATTGATATTTAGGACTGTTTGATCATCCAACTTGTGTTTTGCATTTACAGTTTTCTATCTGTCTTTGTGGATTGTTTTATATTCTGAAATATTTAGTTTAATTTAACTTGGTTCAGTGTGTTGCTTCGGGGAATGTTTGCCTCGAGAGCCTCGGCTGATTGTGACGTTCTGAATGTTGTTGTGCTACTTCAACTCTGTGCTAACAAAGTAGACCCCTGGAAGTGGCCTTCCCAGAAGCATCAGCCACTTAAAAATCCATCTTCAGGTGTTCAGCTGGCCTCTACATTTATCTGGATTTTATTCAGTGGAGGATTTGTTGTGTTGGAGGTGCTTCAAAATAAAAATCTGAAATACAAAGAAAATATTTTAAGAAGGAATAATGTATCTACTTATACTTTCCAAATAAACCATAATTGTTCTGCCTTGCAGTATCCATCGTTTGTTCATCGTACCGAGTGGAGAGACAGAGACCTTCTGCACAACCACTTTAACTTTTTCCACATTATTGGAAGCTACAAAGAAATTGCAAACTTTCCCTCAAAACAGGTTTTATTTTCACACCAATTTAGGGCTATTGTTCATCAATTTACACTGAATGACTAAAAAACTCAGCAGCAGAAGGAAATGAAATAATTTTTGTACATTTTCTTTGGAGCTCCTTCCCGCCTTTCTGATTATTTACCCTTCGTTTCTTTTTGGCACGTTGTAAACTTTCTGCATTAATACGGATATTTCTGATCTCATACCCCATATGCTGTCTGCTATATTTTCTTTCTTTATTCATTTATTTAGTTTTGTACTATAAGTAAAGTTGGAGCCGACATATCTTATGTTTACCCAGATTTTTTTTTTTTTTACTTATATTATGTTCTTTGCACTCCTAAATGTCTTGGTCACCCAACCAACTTACATTTCTGTTTTTTCTTTATTTGGTTAAAAGATTAACTATTTTGAAAAGAAAAAAGGAAAACTAAATATCCTTATTGTTTTTAGTTTTCTTATTTAAATAAAATTGTCCTCCTTCTCAGATACTGAGTGGACCATCAGTTATCACCAGGGTTACGAAGCACAGCTCTTTATTTTGATAGTTTAATCTTAATTTGCATTGTGGAAACCATCTTGGCTCTTCTGTAGAAGCTAACATCTACATATTTACAGCTCAGCACACAGAGGAAAATGGATTGGTTGCTTTGTAAGCAGCAGCCAAGTCAAGTAGCACAACACCTGAGTATTTCAGTTTCCCAAGCTGCACATTTTAGATGTCCTCCACAAAAATAAATGAATAAATAAAAGATAATCTGCAAATAGGGAAGATTTTGCTGATTTAGGAGGGGGTCTGCTGTATATTGTCTCTCTTTCATATTTTATCCTCCTGCATAACTTTCATTGCTCTTATTTAACTCTGTTTTGAAGGAATGTTCATCTCCTCACTTTGGGACTAATCATGTTGCCTTCCCTTGTAGCTGACTAATGTATGCTGTATGTCTGTGCATGAACTTGATCCTTTGTGTAAATTAATGCAGCATGGACTGTCTGTTGTTTTTGTATGTAAAAGTATGTTTGTTTGTTTGAGACTGTATTTGCTGGATTCTGCCTACTGATAAGACGTTTTGTGTGTGTGTGTGTGCGCGTGTGTGCGTGTGTGCGTGCGTGTGTGCGTGTGTGTGTGTGTGTGTGCGTGTGTGTGGACACTCAGGTGCATCCACCCAGGATTCAGATGCCATGGAGCCGGAGAAGCAGGTGGACAGCACGGTGAAAATGGCTGGCATGATCGCAGGGAGTCTCATGATCATCATCATCCTCCTCGGAGCCATCCTGACCTTCAAGCGCAGGTATGCACTGAAACCAAACGGCATGTGAGGAGCAGCAGCTGCAGGACTTGTGCACACAGGAAGTGGTTGGTTTTCAGAGTCTGTCTGTAAAAGAAAAAATAAGAAGGAATAAATAACCCAGCCAAACCCAGTGCTGCTTTTAAGGAGATCACAGCAGGTTGTTTTTCAGACCACAGCTTGAATAATCCAGGTTTGATTTAAGGTCTTTCCAGGCACATTAAGGATTCAGTGCTGTGTTGCCAGATTGGACAGGTTTCCTCTCAATTGGGCACAGTTTATTCATTTAATCGGTAGAACTTGGTTAATCAAGTGGGATTGTAAAACAGAAATCCTGGTGCAAGTTCATTAAATTTAAATGATGTGGTGCCATAAAAAATATGCATATAGACTGCAGGATCTGGTAACCCCGCCGAACGGCACCATGTTGGGTTTGTGTGAGAGCGAGGCAGATGGAGGATAGAGAACGAGATGGAGCTGCGACCTCATCATTTAAAAAAACATGTGGCTGGCACGGCCTTATGGAAACATGAAACCAACGTTTGGAACCTGGTTTCAAAAACGATTCTGGTCTAAAAGATACAGAATCTGTGTGGATGCACTTCCTAAACCACAAAGCATATTTCTGGATAACAACTAAAATCATCTTCATGTGGATGAGATCTTAGATAAGAAACATGTTTGAAACAGCCACAGCTTCCTGTGTGCAAGGGATCTAAAGCTGCTTGTGTAAGATTTCAAAAACTCTTTAACTTTGATTATCAGATCGTTGGTAGCCTCTGTTTGATGCATCATGATCAGGATTTGAAGGTCCTGTCAAATAGTCTTCCTTGAGAGACTTTGTTAAAGACTGAAATGTAACATTGGCTCAAGATGAAACAGTTTGAGGTTGCCATTTTTAATTCTTCCCTTTTCAACAAGTCATGGCAAAAAAGAAAAAAAAAGTAGATTTTTTTAGACTGACCAGACCTTTAAACTGAGAGACTGAACATCAAAGTCTACCAACAATCTTGATGCCTTTCAGGCATAATAATGTTAAAAAGCATCACAAAAAGTATTATTACAGTTAGGGAGAGACATTATAAATCTGGAAGTGTCCTCATTAGTACCAGTTATTAAAAAAAGAGTCATCAATGTTGAAAAGTAAATGTGTTTATTCTTAAAAAAAAGAGTGGTAAAAGTTTGTTTTTAATTTGGGGATAATTTTTATGAAAAGGGATTGTGGAAACTTTAAAAGCTTAAAAACTGTTTTCTTGTCAGGCAAAGCGAAAATGTAAAAATGGAAACGTAGTCACGTCTCTGATTTCCAGTCAAACTTAGAAAAAATATAAAAGAGGTAAATGTAACCAATATAATCCAATTTCCAATGATCAAAAAATCCTGGCTGAGTCTTGGTGGTCATGCAGACCTGCTGGCCTCCATCACCTTCTTCCTTCCCTTTACATTCTCTCTTTCTCTTTTCTGCATCCCTTCATCCCCTTTTCCTCATTCTGCAGTTTGTTTTACTTGGACCCATTTCTGTTTGATGTTTGACATTATTGTCGTGGTTTCTGGAGATTATCTCACTTGACAGAACAATATGACGCTAAATATTTCATAACTCACCAATTATTGCTTAATATGCCATTTGTCCTTCACATTTAAAACTACTTGATGCAAAATCAGCACAGAAATGCAAATCTTGTGTTTTAAGCATTTCCAATAAAGCATGGAGTTAAATATAACATCTTCATCAATATATTGGCAAAATCTTCTAAATTAGATTTATTTTGTAGAATAAATAGAATTTAAATTCTGTTTAATTTAAATCCAGTTTATTTACATTTTTTGCTCCGCAAACGTCTCTCATAGCACACGATGAGACATTCTGGGTCCAAGCAGAACTTTGGTAAACCTGCGGTAGGACATGAAGACGGTCGGATGAAGAGATTAACTGATGCATCAGATTTTATTGTTGGTTGGTGGAAATGTCTGTTTCTTCATATTGGTCTTAGCTGGGCTGCTAATGGCCTTGGATGTACAGACTAACCGTCTAGTTTTCAGATATTTGTCAGTGAATAAGTAAAAAGTTCATAGTGTGGGTGAATCCTTGTTATCGAAGACGTGATGTGATGCTTCTTGTCTGGTCTTGAGGTTTGCACACATCTCAGCAGGAATTTCAACCTACAGAAATTGTAAATCCTTTCTTGGCTGCCTCTTGGTCACCCAATGCTTCCACAGATGTTTTTAAAAGAATCGGGGTTTCAACAGTTGTTAGTTTGCTCTATAAACTTCCTGCTCATCTGAAGCCCGTCTTTGACAGACAAGGCGACACATTTTCAGTGTTTATGTGAAGGAAAGGAGGTTGTTGTCTGTCATTTCTTTTTTTTTCTGGCATTTCTGTTCTTTTGAACATTGTGTGATGAGTTAAGCTGCAGTGTGTTTCTGTTATGTACACATATATACATACATATATATTTTTTTACATATATGTTGAAACAGTCACTATGTTGTGACAGTGTGGTATGAGACAGATAATCTTTGAAAAATTTAAGCTCCTCTTCTTTCTCCTAGTGCTCCCAGTGCTAACTAGAAACAACAAATCAGAGCCAGGAGGAGGGTCTTAGCGCTGCCAGTCACCCCTGTGTGTGGTGCTGCTCGTCCCTCTCTCCTTCTCTCTGCAGCTAGCACAGCCTGTCACGAATCCTCAGGCTAGTTAGCATAGCCACTCCCAATGGCGGATAAACAGTTTCCCTGTAACGGTACGTTGTTTCTCCGCCATTAGCACATTTAGCAGCAAGTACATGAGATTGATTGACAGTGCTAAGGCCTTCCTCCTGGCTCTGATTGGTTGTTTTTGGTCGGGATGACTCAGAAGCGGTTCATTTCTTTAGCTTGTTACTTTTTAATTTTTTTTCTGCTTTGAAGTTATAAAATAAATTAATGCAGTGATTAATTTGAAAAGTGTTCCCTCATTGTTGCCATACCTCACTTCTGTTTGTTCAGTAAAACTAGCAGTGGATTAAAACAGACACGCTATTAAATTACCCATTTTGCTTTAAGCTTTCACCAGATGGTGCTTTGGACAAAATCAAAGTAATTTGCGTTCGTAGCAAAGGTGAATTTAATTACCACTGAAGCAGCTCGTCATTTACATATCAGCTGAAGGCGAAACAACCGGGAGGAGGGTCTGCGACAGACACTTCCCAACAGTTTGGAGCGGGAGGTGGGCCACTGCCGAGGGAACTAACAGCTAAAACACAGACCGTCGGTCGTTGGTAGCTAAAACATGTCGACCTGCAAACATTGTTGTGATCCAGGAGGAGGAACAGATCTGCTTCAAAACAAAGCAGAAATGTTGGAAGTTGGAGTTTACACTAATTGTTGCAGTTTTTCAATGTTCTTAACCAAAAAATGAATGTTTATCAGGCTTTTAATTAAGTTATATTGTGCATTTTTTTACATGCAAAATCAATTTTAGCACTTTTAAACAGTGTTTGAGTAAAAACAGACAATAAGCAATAAGTCAACAACTTTCACTTTTATTGCCAATATTGTTATATTTGCAACATAAGTGATGCAATCATCTTTGTTACGTTTCCTTCAAGAGCGATCGATACTAATTTGAACGGATTTGCTATTAATTAGTTTATTTTATTAATCGATTAACAGTCCTAACTTAAACCTGCTGGTCAAAACAGTGAGTAAAGGTAAAACTAAATGTGCATTTTAGATAATATATGCAGTCAGATACTGTGGCAGGACAAATGGAAGGAAAGCAGAACATTTTGGAAGATGTATTAGACCAGAAGAAAAAGGATCCCAGGCTGAACACATTATTATAAGAGAACATGGACATGGGGTCAGTTAGCAGCGGTCATCAGAGCCAAACTCTGGCTGATGGAGAACATCTCAAACACTCAGAGGATAAACTGCCATCAAAGTCAGAAAGAAACGAGAAGACGTACAGAGATGGGTGATACGTTGAGACTTCAGAGTGAAGATGAAAGAGAAGAAAAAATGTATAAGGCTTGAAAAATATAAAAACTGATAGTAAATCCGCTCTTCTCAACCCAGGGTTCAAGTTAATATGCTAATAAATGCTAACCAGGCTAACAGGGCATGGTGTGCATTAAAAAGCCAATTAGAAGCCCAACACAGCTGTACTCAAAAGGATGCAGCCGACAGGCTGTCCAGATGATGTGATTTAAATCAAACCATACTCTGAGGTGGGATTAGAGTCAGACACTGGTTGGATCAACACAGGAGTGGTGGAAGGTACTGAGGTAATAAAACAACGTTAAAGAAAGTTGCAAGCAGGAAGCATGAAAGTGAAGCTCCAACTTTATGTAGGGTTAAAAAGAGATAAGACAACGAGTTTGTGAGGATATTTATAAGGAGAAGAGATAAATGAAGATGGAAATGCTCTCTGACAGAAGAACGTTCACAATGTCGGAGACCATTTTCTCTGGTCATTTATATTTTAAACCTGTACGCTTTAGCCAGTTGTCCCTGTGGGAAAGACAAGGTTCTTTTTTAAATGGAAAGTGTTTTACACACTTTTTACTTCCCATAAATTATTCTGCGACAAAACTTTTCAGGAAGGGAGCATGTCCAATTGTCCGATCATTCTTTTAAGAAATTGTTACATGTGTTTCAGAGGGGATTTGAACAAAGCTGGAGGGCATGTAGCTGATAATTTAATGTAAAATTCAACATCGGTGGACACAGCTGAAGTCTTAATGGGGATCTGGTGTTTCTACAGCCTCAGGGCTCAAACTACCACAACCACAATATACACTTTTTATTGAAATGTTGAAAGCAGAATTGATGAATAATTAATGTTTCTGCTATTCCCTAAACAAGGGCGTGTTTTAGTGTACAATGCCTGAACAGCAGCTGAGAAACTGAGGGAAGGTGACATATCTGGAACTGCAACTTAATGAGAAAATCTGCAGTTTTTTAACTTTACCTGTGTATATATATTTAAAATGTTGATCTAAAGTTTCCACATACCTTAAATGCGCCGTCACCCTGCAATAGAAAATTAACTTTGATTTGATTTGGAACATAAACACACAAGTTTATGTTCCAAATCATAAAGTTCAAGGGAAAACGTGAGGATGGTACACAAACCAGGAAGTAAACAATCCAAGTGTTACCTCTGGCTATGCGGTGCCTTCGACTGCTTCAGGCTGCAGGAACAAACGTTCCTGCAGAAATCTGACTGCAGGCACATAAACACTTTGGAAAAGATTTACACAACTCAGAGAAAAACTAAATTATGTACACATACAACACCTTCAAAGTATTTATACCTCAAACATTTTGTTGTTTTACCGTGTAACAACCACAAAGTCCCATCTACCTTATGTTTGGTTTTATATGGCAAACAAATTCAAAGTGGAGCATCATATTAAAGTGAAAGAAAAAATATTTTGTATTGTAAATTAGAATCTAGTGGCATGCTTATTTATTATTTAACTCAGAGTTAATAACACTCGAGCTTTGATCTGTTTTTCCATTGCAGGTAAAATACTGACTATTGATCTATTATCACACATTCAATAATCCCAGAAGTTCATCTCTATTTTGTAGCTGCAAATATCAGAGATAGGAACATGTTATCCCAGCATGAATAAAGAAATGTTTTATGTCTCCAGCATGTTCGTTCTCCACAGCACACACTGTTTTGCATGTTGACAAAAATAGTTGCTCACTGCGCAGAACGCCGTTGTCTGTACGGTTTGTGTTCCACTTATAAATGGGATCCTTCCTATGACTTGGTATCAACATTGCATTTATTCTGGAAACTTTTCCTTTAACTTCACATTTCTGGTTTGGCAGGAACTGATAATTGTTCCGTCAAACGATTCTCCCACCAGAGCGGTGATTCTGTGCAGCTCCTCCAGAGTTACCATGCGCCTCTTGGCAGCTTCTTCAATTAATTATTTCCTTCTGCTGGACGCCGGTTTGGGTGGACAGCTACATGTTGGACATGTCCTGCTCAGATAGTGGAGGGAACAGTTTTCAGGGAAATATCCATAATTTCAGTTTTATAACCAAACTGCTTAAAGTAATGCTGCTGTTTTGTTATTGCGATATAATTTCATGCAAGGTGAATAACTTAAACTGTGTGGACTGGAATACATCTCTGCTAATTATTAGTTTAAGTAATGATGTGTTCAGGAAAGAGGTGGTCAGAAACAAATCCATGTTTTTAATTTAGAGATACAGATTTGTTTTATTTTCCCCAGTAGCTGGAGAGACTGTTTACTATCATCAGTTTGTTTGGCATGAAGTGAAAGCCAAAATTAATGGTATTTAATTAATTAAATTAATGGTAGGAGAAGTTGATGAGATGTCTGCAGCAGGTAAGAGTTTAACATAAAAAACAAAAACCAAGAAAAAACTAACTGGTGTTTAAAATCCTGAAATGTGGAAAACAAACAGATACAGAAAGTATTTGGTTTTATGCAACTAGTTAGAATCAGTCGACTTTATTGATCACGACTGTGTGAACGAATAAAGATTTGGTTTTTAAATGCTCACAGCAAACAAAGTATAAACTTCAAACTAAATAAAAAGGATACATGAACAATATTTATATATGTTTGCTACCATTGTTTTGGCTAAGGTGTTGCTTTGGTATTTGTAATTAGTTGCTCCCTCTTCATTCCTCTAATCACTTTGAACCAACTCAAACATCAAAACATAAAATCTGATTTATGATTTTACATGGATGCATGTTGCTTTGTTGCATCCATCGTTTTGTGCATTCCAGCTTCCATGTCTCTGTCCTCTCTTCCTGCTCTGTCCATCACATCAGAAATGCTGTACGATCCACATTCTGACATTGTACCCTACTGAGGCAATTATAAATAATACACATTTATGCTATTCAGTTAATTGTGTGAAATATGAACAATCATGGAGGCTGTTTGAAGTGCGTCTAAAATGATAAAACTTTGCTTTTTGAAACTAGTTCCACTAGTTTAATAATCTGTTTGTTCTGCTAACGATGAATTTTTAAACATTGAGACAGAAGCTTCGACCTCCAGTAGCTGTGACAGACGTGTTGAAAGTTGGAGACAAAAGAGGCGAATGAGATTTCTCCCTCAACAATCTGGCTTCATGTTCACGTTTCCTCTTCACACGACAGCTCAGGGATTGGAGAGATTTTATCTGGCTGCAGATTTTTTCCGTAGGTGTTTATTTTGACCCATTTTATAAATTGTTCATGAAGCTCTGGGATATCAACCTGTAATAATTCAACTTTGAAACCTGCCACCCAGATGAATCCTCTAATCTTTATGTATCACATAACAGCGTTTTTGCTGAAGATCTATTAAATGTCCACACTTTCAGAATTTATACAGACAGAAAGTCTGCTCTACGTGGGGAAGGGCTGATCCTTTCACGCCAACATTACTAGATAAAAATCAGATTAAATCAGTTTATTGTTTTCAGTGCTGAGCCATGTTTATATTTGATTCCATGTGCAACTTCTCCAAAGAGGTGAAGTAAAATAAATGGGTTTTTCAGTATTCAGATCACTGCCAGAACCTCAAGACAATCGTGTGTATGAGTTCAAAAATCCTACTGAAGCTCTGCAGGAAATTATAATTAGAGTGGAAAACATTCTGTCAGAGTCTTAGTGAAGTTTGATTTTGTTTTTTTCTCTCACTGTCAAGAGAAACAGAATAAAAATGTGAGGGAATGGAAGCAATGAAAACATGTAGATGAAATAGATGTGTTTTTAACACCACATCTCTGACTGGAGTCTCACTCCCTTTTGTTTCTCTCTATCTTCCTGTTTCCTGTCTTTGGCTCCACCCTTCCTGTTCCGTCCTGTACCTGCCTTGCCCTTGCTCCAATAGAGAGATTCACACATGGAGAACTCTGAGCGTGGGGTATTGTATGTTTACTTTTAGACATGAACACATCCACTCCGTTGCTCACTGTGACTCTCACTGCTGCTTTGCTGACATTTTTCATTTTCCTAATTTATCGCCGTTCCTACTTTCTCACATGTTTTTGCCATAAAGAGTTGTAGAGAGTAATCATGAGTAGTCAGTATTTTACCTATAAATCCAAAATAATTTCAGGTATGATGCAAGCAGGGTAAATTTAAAAACAGATAACAGGATTTCGATCTTTACTAGAAGTTTATATTTATATTTATTGACCATGTTGGTTAAGGTTTGTTCTTACGGTTGATATTCTGCTGTAATATCTGCGTCTGCTTAAGTTGTTTCACATGTTTCCTCACTCATTACATAGAATTTATGACCCATACAGCAACTTGTAGTGGAAAAGGTTAAACACATGGTTTTGCTTTTGATGATTTTTTTTAATGCCTTTCTAATTTCTAATTTCTAATTTGATATGATGTGGATTGATAATAATGATCAAAATGTCTAAATAGCTTCAACGATTCTGAAAGAAAAACTAAAATCCAAACAATCATCGATGAATCCTAATTTTTACATTTTCCTGCAATGTGCAGCCTCTGTAGATGACGTAATACCAAGGAATGCATTTCCAACGGTTTATAAGGAGGAGAAAACATTACAGTTTTTAACCTGACTGTCGAATGATGTAGCCATCAGATAGTGTGTATAATGAATAATCAATAATCAATGAATAATCTTTGGACAGAGCCTCAGTGTATTCTCACTCCACCCTGGAGAAAAGCACAAAACGCGAAATGGTTTTGTCCGTTTTTGGCCTTTGACATAAATTGTGGAGCATAACTAATTTAAGGCCGTAAGAACATTTAGAAATGTGGCTGCTTAACATAAATACAGACAAACTGACTCATGCAAAAGTGCCAAGTATGAAAGCAGCAGTTTGCTTTAGCTGCTTATTTTTAATGAGAATCCTGATTCTTCACATCCAGGTTGCTTCACCTGGTGCAGATACTTACTCCTGGATTCTCCCTACAAACCTTTAAAAAAACCAGAGAAAACTTAATATCCTAACAGATTAAGAGACAAAGTATTTGAAGAAACCGATATCCTCGTTAAACACTACTCACCTTCCAGCTCGGGGCAGCAGACGTGCCGTTTTCCTCCTACAACTTTTGGCATTAATGTTGTGCTGACACAGTTCACATTCAAACATTAATTGCTGCGGTTACAAATCCCCATTCTGTTGAAAAGACTCAGAGAATGTGCTGTCCTAAGCAACACTTACAGACGAGAGTGTGAAACATGAAACACCTAATAATATATTAGTCTGAGTGACACGTGTGTAATTTTCTCTTGGCTGTTTGAGGGCTGGGAAGCCACAAGGAGTTTAAGCTCTGCTCAGCACCATTACACGGCTTAAAACGCAGGCTTCTCTATTCCTCTGAGAGCTTTAATGCATGCCGTTACACAAGTCCTCATTTATGCACCAGCACATGTTCTTTGTTTTCCTTCATTGCTAAAAAGTGCATCTTTTGAAATGAGTGCTGGAAATATTTAGCTGTACATTTAGCTTTAAAATGGCTTCATGTGACATTTGGCTTTCATCATTTAGTAGAGATCTAGGCCATCTAATAGTAAACATTCCCCTTCATAGTAATACTTCATACAGACAGTTTCTACTGATATTGTTTTTTGTGCACCAGATTTTATGTGCAATCATTTTTTAGTAATTTACTTTGATGTCTTGTAAAAATAACAGCACCATCCTGCGGTGTTGTTGGTGCATGTGTCATCCACCATCACAAGTTTTGTGGCAGAAAATTAGGCAGAGAAACGATAAAGTTTTGCACAGCATGGTGCCGGCTGTTGTGGGAGCAGGTTGGTGTAATTGAATTGTAGATCAGAGTAAACAATCATGTTTACTCTGAAACACTGACGCCAGCCAACCGCCTCCAGTATTAGGCGAAAAAAGAGGTTAAATAATTAGTGAAAGTTTGTAGGTTAGAAATTGTGTTTGGCTCTAACAAATAAAACATAGATGGATGATTAAGCAGGGGGATATGTGGTAATATCTTTCCAAATGAAAGGGAGGATTCTTAAATATTTCCACCCACACTGTTCTGGGCTCTGAGACAATCCACTCTGAGCAAGCAGTTACCGCTGTGGATTTGTCTTTCTCTAATATAATCCTACTTTACATTTAAATTTACATACACCTCCTTACTTCAGCTTCACTCCTGCATACTGAGCTGCACTTTTTAAAAATTAGAGACAGAAACATAGACATCAGAAAAAACATGTTTCTAACTGCTTCTTTGGTTTCGGTCTAAATGTACCACTCTGTAAAATTTAGGAAACATTTTAATTCTGCTGTCCTTTACCACATTAGTGTGAGTTCATTAAAGTTTTAACACATTTTCACGTTTTCAGCTTGATGTGTGGACTTTGACTGGGCCAGATTCCTGTTTATGAACAAGTTTAGATCAAGCAGCAGAAAGAGAGCTTCATATTTGTACTTTGGCAAACAGACGACCTGATGGTCAATTAAATGAAAGGCTCTGAGGTCTGCAGACTAAAACAAACCCAAATCCTCCTTCACCAAGACAAGGCAATTATATTTTCATGGTACATTTTCAGCAACAAGGCAGTTCAAAGTTCTTGACAGTTGGTGTGAGTTTGATCATTTTTCCAACGTAACAAAGTAGAAAAAGCTCATTTGAGTTTTTATCTTGACTCTATCAGAAGTCAGAACTGGTGAAAGGACGTACACAACAAAAATGCATATTCATTTTTATGTTTAATTTTCACTTAGACTGGGACTTTTATTTAACTTTGATTTACTAATTACATGAATTTTAATGATTTAAAAAAGTTAACACAATTAATTGCATTTTTTTTTTTACATATAAGGGGT
>NW_006800045.1:1362592-1415714 GCF_000485575.1 Poecilia formosa | reverse complement strand
CAGGTCTTCAGGGCTTTTTTGCTGAGTTTGTATTTTTTTCCTAGATAAATTGGGCACATTACCACTGATGCTCACTAGCACTGCTGAGCTGGGCTTGACCCCCATTCTGGATGTGACACATGGCTGAATAATGCACTCTGCAGCTTGCTGAGATAAATGCTTGATCGTGCACTTATAGCACTTTTAAAGTAGCTGAGGGCTGGCCACAAAGATGCACATCTTTATACAAGGCCCACCTTTCTCATTCTGCCCTTTTATTTCTAGTTAAGAAATAATTTTTCTCTGAAATGTTATTATTCAAAATGCTTCATGAGCACTCGGAACTTTTTTTCAACCATTTTCCAACTTCCAAATGTGGGTGAACATTGAACCCAATTTCCACCATAATTGTTGGCATTAAAATTAATTTCAGATTTTACCTAACATGTCATTCAACCAACAAAGTGATGCAATGAAATTTAAGTTGCATTTTAAGATTTTCTTTGAAATTCTAAACATCTAAATTTTAATATCTGCTGGTTTAAAAAAAATAATTTTTTAAAGTTTCACTTTATAGCAAAAGCGGAAGTATGCAAAAATCCTTCTTGTAGGTCTGAGTGTTGAGTTTTCAGTTTGTAGTGGTATCTACTGTTGCCTGTCAATGCTGTCTGATTTGTACAACTACATTTATATAAGCATAGAAAGAGTTTACTTTAAATAGACCGTTTAGTATGTGATCCAGAAATGCTTGCTGGAAGCTACTAAATCGTGGTCAAAAGTCTTAGTTGCGCTTTCCAAACTTACAACCTTGCCAATTCATGACAAAAAGCTTAACTTAATAACTTCAAACATTATTTTTCTCAGTTTTTGCCTAAAATGTGCTCATTTAATTTGAGCTTAGCTGTACAGAGATCAGACTCTTATGAGCTGTAAAATGATTTTCTGGTGTTAGCAGAGGTTACTTGTGTTGCTGAACGCTTCGCGTCGTAATGTTTTTTTTCTGGATCCATAACTTCAGGACAAATTAACTTGCAGTAAATATGTCTAGAACATGGAAATAATTAACATTATAATGAAACCATATAGACTTGCATTTTCACCAGAGCAGAACTTCCTCAATATTGGAAGCAGAAAGGTTTGAAGGCATCACAACACACAGCAGAAAAATATTTTCTGTCTAAAAACACATTTTAGGAAAGATTGAAAATCTACAGAACTCGTACAAATTGATGTTCCCCCACAGAAACATCTAGAAAACATTTTTTCTGGAGAAAAAATGGTGAGAGATATGATGAGATCCAGTTGGTGCCATCCGTGTGTGGATTTATTTCTTATCAGCGGGATTGGGGTTTCATCCGAGACCAGAGCCAAGAATCCAGATAGGATCAAAAGAGCTACATATTCCAACAACCCGGAGCAATTTGCTGATCTGTGGGTTTTCCAGCATAATGCAGCACCATGTCACAAGGCTAATGTGATAACAAAACTGGCTCATAAATCAGATGACCGGAGGAATTAGGAAACTCCCCACATCTGAACCCGATGGAGAACCTGTGGCCAGTTCTTAAAAAGCCGATCGAAAGAAGAAGAAGAATCAACGTTGGATTATCGACTCTTCACATGACGTGATGTTATATCTGCCGATCTTGGAGCATAGCTATTTGTACTGAAATCGTATTCTTATCTAGTAGGCAAAATATTTCACATTCAGCTTAGTCATTAAAGTTTTCTTCATATTTTTCCAGTACATTCTTGACATATTCATGTAGCCTTAATATTACAGGTGAAAAACATCTGCAATCTGCACCTGATGTTTGTATTAGCATGTTTTTCAGCTGGTAGTATTCATATAAGCCTATGATAAACTGCATCCTATCAGTGTGGAAATTTGTTTGCAACAGAAGTCATCTATATATATATAAGAAAAGATGAACTGCAGTCTGTGAGAGGGACGAACTGTGTTTAAATGAAATCATCATCCAAACAGAGTAAGAAAATCACAGAATGCTGTATGTGGATGGAGTGATTTCCATACGTCTGCAACAGCTCTGCTGTTTCTGCTTCAGTCTGAAAAGACCCACCGGTTTACGGATGGCTCAGAGTGAACGTTTGTGTTTCAGGATCTGACCAACATCCTGACACTGGCCTCTTTACACAACGCTCCAACAGTAAAACGCAAACATTGTGTGGCCTTTTGGCCTCGTTTGCATGGTAACAGCGTTTTGATCGGACAGAAAAGCAAAGGTTAGATAACAGACTTCAGAGATATTAGACACCCAATGTGCATCACATCTATGTAAATGCAAACCAAACACATTTCCCAGTTTTCAGATGAACGATAGGGTTAGGGTTATTGGTGGTTCTGCTGCATCTCTCCAGATTATTTGCCGTCTGAAAGTAAAACTGGGATATATTTAGATAATGTCCTTCATTGAGAAGGAAATTACGATGCTGATATTCATGCAAATAGATTTTTTTTGCCATTTCATTTGAATCTCAAAAGGTGCGCCATCCCATAATGATCCCAACACCCAGGCCCAGATCCTCACCGCATCCTGAGGAGCTTGGACTCTACCAGGACGCAGGAATGAGTTCAAAGGTCACACTACCGCTGGTACTGGATTGCAGTCCTGGTATGAGGTTGGGACGGTCAGCTCTGCTTCACGTTTTAACGACGAAGCGACACCATCGTGTGCCGATGCCTGGTGATGGAAGCCCTTCATGTTCTGCCCAGAACCTGAGACGGTTCAGAGGTTCTGGAAGTTTTGTTCATGCTGGAGGCCCTCAGGAAACCTTCACGCTCTGCTGAGTCCAGTGAGGAACCCTCTGCATTCCTAATGGACGACTGAAACCTCACCGGGACCCTGCTGAGACCATTCATTAGACTTGATCTGGTTTTTCATGTGTATTAGGGTCAGACGGACACCACAGAGTGTAGCAGGATTAAAACAACCCACCAGGAAGACTTACATTTTTACAAAAAGTCAGAATTTTACAATAACAGAAACATTTATATTCTCTGATTCAACATATTTCACAAGAAAATCTCCCACATTGTTCTTGATTGATTTTATAATAAAACTATTCCTGATGATGTAAAGTCATACATTTGTAAAAAGAACAAAGAAACCCCTCAAAAATGACTACAAATCCAGATATTTTCAACAAAAAACTATGGAAGTCCTCTAAGATTGAAGTGGTAAATTTAAAAAAATACACATTGGAATATTTTCAAATGTTTAGGTGGTAGAACCTGTCTTAGAGAAAATCTGAGTTTTAATATCACAATTTATTCCCTTTAATTGTTAAATTTGACTTTTCAACAACAGATATCCATTTTTTTCATAATATGTGAAATTATTCTCAAAATGTCTAAGATTTTTGGGCCATAATTATTTTTATTTCTCTTTAATGGTCTACAATAGTTTATGTACCTACTTTGGAAGTGATTGTTCTGCAAATTAAAGCTAAAGTTACAGTAACAAAAACAGAGCACTAAAGAAAATAAGGATAAAATTCAGGACACATTCTGGCTCTTTGACCCGACTCTCAAAAGAACCAAGACTGGCATGAGATGCACTGCAGCCCTTGGTTGCTTCAGTTAAGGTCAGTAAATCCTTTTCTTTAATGAGAAAAGGATCAGAAAAAACAGCATTTATTGGAGCTTAATGGCTAAAATCATCGCTAACCATCAAGAACACAAAGACAAAAGAAAATGAGGATAACGGCAAAAGTATATGTTTCTGTGGACTCGTGAGACAAAGGCGGACCTGTAGGGAAGCTGTGTGTCCCACTCCGTCTGGTACTAAACTAGGAGAGCATTTCAAAAGAGACGATGCCGACTGTCGATCTCAGAGTTGATTTCCTCTTTCGGGACGTGGACAGGTGGATGAATCCTTGATTTCTACTCTTTTGGTCTAAGACAACATCTGGTCATCAGTGTGTGACCAATGATCCACAGCAGAGCACCAAGTCTGCTGCCTAATGGCTGAGAAGTTTTACACAAAGTGAAGGAAGGTTTGTGGTACAAATTGTTTTGCCGCTGGAAATTTGTGGTGCAAACTTGAGCACAGTTCCACCCGTCCTGAGCAGTCCAGCTCACACAGCTGCAATGAAATGAAGATGTACACCATCTGATTTTATATACTCAGTAAAATGTCAGACGGAAACAAACACGTCTCCACTGTCTCTCTGCCGAGCTATTTTTTACACTTTATTAATATTTATGGGCAGTTTTAACTGCTGTGGCTTTTACAGCCCGGCTCCTAGCGCGCTGCATTTTATTAATATCATAAGGACAATGTCAGCAGAGGCCCTAAAAAGGGTTATGGTTATGACTGTGTGTGCATCTGCCTTTTGATAAGAGTGCAGTGTGAACAGTGGGTGGGTTGCAAATGTGTTTAAGTGCACATCTGTTAAATTGTGTGTTGGTGTGTGTGTAAAGGCTGTACATGTCAGCCTTTTCTTTTACTTTCTTCTTTGACCATTTTCTTAAGTTTCAACCATTTTTTCCTTTCCAAAGAGAGAAAGAAACAACCTGTAGTCGTAGATGGTTACTGCCACCTAAAGCAAGAATACAGATATGGATCCTTTAGTCCTCCTGGACACTTCGTCCCTCCCACCATCCAAAGCCCGTGAAGTGTGAGTTTGTGTGTGTTGTTTGTTCCAGTCGTTGGCGTCTCATTGGATGAATGGTGTACGTTGGGGCGGGAAGCCATTAAAAGAAGTAAATAACAGAACGTTGTTGCTTGAGACGTATTTTGTGCGGAGCAGTTCTTTAAACCAAACCTACAGCAAACCTTTCATCGGACTGATAAATCCTCCTCATTTCGTTTGTTCTCTGCATCCATTTTCCTCCTGTCCGTCTTCACCCAGCCTCTCCTCCATTCCTGTCTGAACAAATCAGCCAGTTGGTGATGGAGGCCACAGCTGCGCCTCTGAAGGCCTTTTTGCTGCATAACTTTTACTAAATGGTTGGAAAGCGTACACACGGCTACATATGCAGTTATTATATGTAGTTTTTAAATGCCAGTGTAGATTATTGGTCAAACAGGAGTTTAAGTTGAAGGTAATTTGTCGTCTTCTCTTGTTTTTGAAGATGTTTCACTCCTCATCCAAAAGCTTCAGTTCTGAAGAAGGTTTTAGGATGAGAAATAAAATGTCCTGAAGAAACAGCACTTAAGATATGCTATTTTAATTTTTTCAAATCTAACCTTCAGTGTGTACAGTCATTCATTATTTCTTAAAGATAAAGCTAAAGTGTGTAAAACGCCAACTACCAGAATGATGACATCATTGGGCAGCAGCACTTCAAAAAGTTTCAAGATGGCCGCCTAACCCTTCTCTTTTCTCTAAGCTCATCACAGCTTTTCTTAGCTTAAATTTAACAAAAGAAAAAAAAAACATTTGTAAGATAAACAAAATGAAAAGTTTGTTTTTGTTTTGCATTTCAGTAATACAAAACAAACTAATACAAAGCAAATCATTTCAGATATTAACTTTGTTGTACAGCTCAAAATTACAATAGATACAAAATATCTGCATCTAGATAACTAAACTGGGCCTGCAAAAACTTTAAAAAATAAAATAAAGTAAGGAAAGTAAAGTGGGGACTTAATATGAGGACACAAAGAAGCTAAATTCCTAGCTTGTTTAGGCTAACAGAGATTTATTTTTCACTCAAATCATGAACTAATCCAATGTGTTTGTCTTCTTCTGGGTTTTTGCTCTGTTGTCATCATCGGCCTCACCTCACCATGCTTCAGAAGACATGCTTATTCCTACTCTTATTACCTGTAAGTAGAGACTTCACATCAGGAACTACTGCTTTCTCAGACCATCGTACGTTCTTTCTGTTCGAATGTTTGTCCTGTTTAGCTTTCATCACACTTAACTTTCTAAAGTAATAATTAAGAGCATGGCTAAAAAATTATCTCATATTTTAGGACAAACACTGCATCCTTATTGCAAAAACACCTTTGAACATCAGTAAAACTAACATTTAGTATTACATCTCATTTAGTTTAATGTCTCAAAATGTAAGTATTTGTTGTAGAAATTGAAAAGTTTATTCTCATTATGTCAGGGTATTTAGTTTTGCACATTTTACAATTTTTCAAGTTTGTGCAAAAGTAGGATCAAATACATATTTCCATTTTTGAAGGGAATCTATGTGGGAAAATAAAATACTTTCCCACTTCAGGGAGAAAAAAACTCAAGTATCCTCAGATTTCACATCCACTTGCTGACATTTTCACTGAAGTTTTCTGCATTTTGTATGTATTTTTTTACAAAACCTGCCTTTAGGCTAAAGCTGCAGCATGTAAAGCACATTTTATTAAAAAAAGGTATGTGTTTGTTAAAATTGTTACCATGTAGTGACGGTTTTAGCAAATATGAGACAGAGAATCTGTGAAAAGATCAAACTCCTCCAGCTCCTCCCTGAGCTACTATTTCTATCTGAAGAAATGCACCGCTCCCGACCAAAAACAACCAATCAGAGCCAGGAGGAGGGCTTTAGTGCTGTCAATCATCCTCAGATATGTGCTGTTAAATGTGCTAATGGCGGAGAAACAACCATTTCTCCGCCATCCTTGGTGTAGTGAGCCGTCACTGCAGGCTCTGCCAGCTGCATCACACAGACAGAGGGAATGGGCAGCGCCACATGAAGGTGATTGACAGCATTAAAACCCACCTCCTGCCTCTGACTGGTTGTTTCCAGTTAGCACTGGGAGAAGGCAGAGGGTCTTTTTTCACCTATCTCTCTCCTACCATGCTGTCATAACATGGTGACTATTTCAACAAATATGTATAAAATGTATTTATTTATAAACGTTACACACTGCAGCTTTGATGTAAATACTGTGGACTGGTAAAGAAAACCTCCCTGACTGGCCTGTAAAGGTTTCCAGTAAAACGCCTCAGAGTCGTTGGACGGATCAACCTCCCCCAGGGAACCAAACACAACGCTCTTTACTGTTTCACACAACTAACCTTGAATCCACACGGAAACACTGAACCATGCTGGTTTGGTCACACAGAGAAACTTTGGTCAATTTCAATCTCACCAATTCAGCACCACATTATTTTGGCCATGCACTTAAACCACTGCATGCCTGTTTATTTCCTCCAGGAATTAAGGGTATGCATAGTCACAGACATCACATATCATGAATATTTAGCTGCCTAATGTTTTCAGGAGAACTTTCATTTATTTTGCTTGAAAAGTGATTGGAGACCACTTTAAACAATATTTGGCAGCTTCGATGAAAAATATGAAGAAATAACGACACGACTGAATCGTTTCCCATAATATTTGAGAAATACTTCAACATCTGTTTTCTAAATTTCTTTCAACTAAATTCATGACTAGGTTAAAAACCTAAAACTTTTTTAGTACAAACTGTAATTTTGTTGCAGGCTAATGTGTTATAAACTTATTTTATGTGTTTGTCCTATGATATAATTTGTTAAAATATTGTGATAATTTCCACACATGCTGACGCAGAAGAGAACATTTGAGTTCAGCTTCGTCCTGCATGCCCTGCCTCTTAAAGAGTCTCACCCTAAAAGGTCAATGTAATTCACTCTTATCTCCTTCACCAAGTGGCCATTTCCTGCTTATTAACCACTTCTAAGGAAGAGCTATTATAGCTGTCTTAAGGCATGCACAAGCACGTAATGACACACTCACACACACTTTTACATGCTTACCTGTGTGCACGTCTGCACTCTTTTTGCCCTGAGCTCATCTGAAAATCCCTGCAGAGAATCTCTGCTTCTCAAAGCGTCTTCAAAGGCCTGGAAAACTCTCTAAATCTGGCGTGAGTCCTAACTAAGTGGGAAAACCTTTGCCTGGCCAAACTTTCTCCTAAAACAGCCCCCCTAAGGCAGCAGCTAAAACTGCTCCTTTATAGAGAGAAGCTGATGCATCTGGAGGGACAGCATTCAGCAGATTGTTTTTAACTTTAACTATATTAGGGGCACATATGGAGGGGTAATAACAGATTGTAATGAGTTTCAACAAGAAGGATTATTTTAACCAAACCTATTACTATCAGCTTCACCCCAAAAGTTTCCTGGATAACTTGATTTTTCTGTAGTCACCAATATTTTATTGTTTTAAGCAACACATGAGCATATAACAGCCTTTAGTCAAAAATAGGAGTAAAACTAAATATATCTTCAAAACTCTAAGTTGTGCAATAAAACAAACAATAAATAATAAAATAAGTTAATGTCAGATCCATTCATTAACTCATTACAAACAGATTCTTAAAGGCTTTTATCGCATTAATTAAGGTGAATATATGAAAACATGACATTAAAAATTGGAATATTACATCAGACCATTTAAAAACCCTTATTACAGAAATGAGAGCTTAAAGGAAAGTGTGGTTAATACCTGCTTAGACGTACATTTTTAATCAGACAAACGAGGCTTATTGGAACAAATATTTAAATTTATTAAATATGACTGTATGTGGAAAAAACTCTCCACTTCTAAATAAAACAGTTCACTGCAGTTTTTGAAAGAAATATCATGTCTTTAAGCAAATTCCTACCACTGTAACTTTAACAGCAGATATTCATCCTGCAGTGTTTACTTTCCTTTTATTTTTATTTTACCAAGAAGTCCAGTTGTAAATATCTTCAGCTCATTTATTGAAAGCAGCTGTTGCACCATGAAGCTAACTGAATAGCAGAAATGCTTCTATGAATCCACAGTCAATTTAAATAAAGCAACACTGATTTATTATGCTGCTAAATAAATCTAAATGCAGGTGAATACGCTTACATTCACCTCTACAGGGGTAGCCTGAGGAGCCGTCATATGAGGGGGGAATTTAAATGTGTTGGGCTGATGCATGCCTGCAGTGTGTGTGTGTGTGTGTGTGTGTGTGTGTGTCTTCACCGCAGCCTGTAGCCCTCCATCTCGCCCTCCCTTGTCTGGGTTGTGATACTCAGATGAAAGTTTGTTTGGGTTTCGCCTGCAGCCTCCTCTGGAGCTACCGCTGTCATCCTGAGGTGACTGACTGCCTGTCTGACTGCAGACTCTAGCAGGGGATGGCTCCAGGATATTTGAGTTATCCAGCTGCCAGCCGACTGGCTGAGGCCGGCCCGACCATAATACAGGAGTCTCTGCCAATTCCTTGACAAGTGAAACAAATGTTGCTCCCCTTGTTTTACTGGACACCTCCGGGTCGGCCTGTGGATCCGCCAAGCATCGACTGAAATGAATGCAATCCCCTGTTCAGGTTCATTTTTTTCTCTTTTGAAGAAATAGTGATGGTCAAGCTGCAGGTGAAATACTCTCGCTTCTGATGAAGACCTGGTAAAAACTCCACATATCTAAGAAACTCCAAAAGAAACAGATCTTGTTCTGAGAGGAATTCATGCCACATTAGTCACAGAGAAAACATATTTTTCTCCTTTGTGCTTCTGTAATCAGGACAAAGTAACTTGGTTGCCACCATTTAAAGAAAAATTAACATATTGGACTACAAATAAAATCTGTCCTGTCAAGTCATGATTCCCTGATTAGCTTTGAACTTTTAGTGTAAAGTTAGCAGCCAAGAGATTTTATTTTCCTGTAGGTTAAAGTAGAAACAGAACCATAGGCGCAGATTTCAATGGCCAAGACTTTAGGACTTTGAAGATCCTTTCCTCTAACATTCATTGCCACCTGTATGGTTGACATGTTCCTAGCATCAAGACCTGCTTTGTGAACATAAAAGTAATTGCTGATTTTTGATAGCTTATTAATAAATTGCTGGGTTTTCAACCATCACCTTGTTCTGACTTGACCTGGACAAAAACAACGACTTAATATTTATTAGCAGGACAAAGGGTTTTAGGTCCAAACCAAATATCTGGGCAGAGACTTTGGAGTCTCACCTGTTCTCTTCTGATTGGTCACCACAGTCAAGACAGTTAGCTTTAATTGAGCAAAGGATCAATCACACAGCTCTTAGTCATAAGTAACATTGGACTTTAAATTGGTTTCTCTCTAGAAGTCTAAGGATTTTTCCAGAATTGTTGCATCATTTTATACAGTTGAAGGATGACTGCTGTGCATGAATGACTTCTCTAAAATGCTTAAAATTTAAAACTAATATGCTTTATTCCACACAGTAGAAACTGTTTTGGATTTTACAGCCAACATCCATGGTTTTCCTCATCACCGTTCTCAGAGGTTCACCCAATCAGAGCCAAGGAAAATTAATGAAAAAACGTAAATATTAGCTAAAATTAAATGGGGAAAATATCTCTATGTTTTTATATCTTCACTGAAAATTATAAAAATATAGACTTCTGTATTCCTGGATGTTATCAATCACCTTATGATACTATTTTAATGAAGTCCTGTGCTACCAGTCAACCAAAAATATCACTAGTTTTCTTTTTTTTTCTGGATAGAAAAACATTTACACTTTTCTCTTTGAACCAAGTTTTCCATTTTATCCTTAAGAATTTAGTTGAAAAAGAAAATGCACACATCCTTGTCTGTCAGCCATTCATGCATTCATAGGTACATTGTTGTTCTGATGTCCTGGTTAATGTGAGTTTTATCAGTGTGACCTGTCGAGGCAGCAGTGGGTCAGGAAGCTGCAGACTGCTGTATTGGTTTAATATTGATGCATTATTCTAAAAAGAACCCACTTCAAATTAAAACAATCCCGAATCGTTATGGTTCATTCTACGTCATTTCACCCTCTACAATTAAGCATAAAATAAGGAAGTCTCTTTATTCTGTAAAATGAATAACCTTCAGTAATGAGTCTTTTTTTAATGGAAACACGGCTTTTGGGAAATGAACCCCTCAAGTGCTCCTGACGTCTCATACATCACATAAGAAACAATTAAAAAGCTGATTTTTTTTTACCCGTTTCATGAGTACTTCTGCTCTGCTTCACTTCATTTCCTCCCATCTCGTGTCTCTGGGGACTAAAACTGCTCTTAAACCCATCAGGGGAACGGCGCAGCTTTCCCTTATGGTTTTGAACGTCCCATCACCACACATCTCTCATTATCGACACATCAAACAGCCTGCAATTAGCGTCGCCGGGGGCACACAAGTAGCTCATGACTCTCGGTAGGGCCGGCGCCCGGTGGGGTAACCTGAGCGGTTAATGAACTGCCGCCGTGATATTCATTAAAGAAGGATTATGTCCCATTCATTGCAAATTACAATACGAGGGATTTGTCATATAAATGAGCCCATTATTGGGATAAATGTGTGATAGGAAGAAGTGCAGGGAAAGAATGGGAACCATGATGAGAAAGTCTTTTCCATAAAAGTTCTGAGACGTTGCCTGTTGCTTTTACCACGTCACTGATTCTATACATTCTTCCGTTTTTATGTTCTTGATTCTCTTTCTCGGCCACTTGTCTTTCTCCTTCTCCCTACTTTTTTAATGAAAGTGCAGCCAGATAGTCAGGAATAGACCACTGAAAGTAACAGTTTGACCCCAATCATAGAATCTCAAATATTAGGATTAAACCTGATGTCATTAGAAGGAAGATGTTTTGGAAGAAGGTTTGCTTTCATCCTTTCAATCTGACCAAATGTTGTTGCAAATGTTTATATTATTACATCTTCTTAAGTAGAATTGATTGATTACTTGCCCAGACTTTCATCATGTTGACTCTGACTACCTTCACACAGCCGACAAAACTGTGACACAAATCCGCTTTTTGTACAACCTATATTCATGTTTTCACAGAAGTCTGATCGGCCCAATTTCTAAAAAGATCAGATTTGTGCCACACTTCACAAAATGTTTAAAGAGTAGAGGTAGGAAGTGAAAAAGAACAAAAAATATGAAACAGCTCAAGTTTGACTATCATAAGAACGGGTGAGTGTTTTGAAGGAAAATTCAAAGAAAATGAAGGTGGTTTAAGACTTTTGCACAGTCATACATTTAATGAACAATCGCTTTGGTCCTTCACAGACATTATTACCAGTAAACCGTGGGCCAGAGGATTGATAGGGATAAAGGAGATGTTTCTTCCAAAGCTGACCTCTCGCTTATTGCTTCCTGACCTTCGGAGGGATCAACAATGTTGTGCTTGCACACACACACACACACACACACACACACACACACACACACACACACACACACACACACCAGCGCTCACAATCATTTAAGCAGAACAGGCACCTCACAAAACCAAAAAGATCAGCATGGAAAACGTGCACTGCAAGCACAGATTATATTCTCTCATAATACAGAGAAAAGCATCGGCGTGCGAGCAATCTCACTGTTCAGATGCACAAACACACAAACACACACACACACACACACACACACACACACACACACACACGCACACACACACACACACACACACACCATATAAACATCTGCAAGTAAACAAGAATACACACACCCTCCATGCCTGCTCTGTTCAGAATGGTTGATTCTGCAGCTCATGATGTGGCAAAAGTTTAATTGTTTGTTCAGCAAAACTAAAGACATTAGCAATGAGCTGATAGAAACAACCAGATCAGTTTATGATGTTTTCGACAAAAGTAATCCAGGAAGAGATTTTACATTTAGACCTCATTATCTAATGAAAGTGAGAATAATGATCAGAAATAAAATGCTCCTAAATGGCAGTTTACACAATTCTTTATTGAAATGATTGAACAACAAACAACTTGAATATTTGTATTTTAAAGGTGACCTAAGAAGCTTCCTTGACAGGTTAAGTAGATCCATGGGCGATTCAAAACATGTTCATTACAGTTTCTGCATAAAATCATTCTTAGATGATGAGATTCTGCTCCTTTCAGAATCAGCAGTTTTAAGGCGTTTTGTCACTTTAAATCCAAACAAGGTGCTGCTGGCCACGCCCCCAAACTAAATGTTTACACTCGCATGTGAAAATGGCTGCAAACAAATGTGCAATTAAACATCCGTGCATCTTTGAAAAGCATTAGTAGATCCTCCTGGTAAAACCAGCTGACCAAATATGCTGGAGCTCAGCTTGGGTTGCTAGGTAACGGGCTGGGCTTTGCTGGGGTTGCTAGGTAATGGGCAGCACCTACTTATTTGTGACAATACATTCTGGAGGTTTTTGAAATGTCTCATTTTCCAAACACCAAAAAACATTAAATTATTGTTTTTTCAAGCATTTGAGTTGTTTTTAGAAGCAGTAACCAAATGGAAGTACAAAAAACATGCAAAATGTGAATTCTGCATAATGCGTGCCCTTTAATGCACACACACCTCTACTAAGATTTGGTCTTTTGTTCGTTAGCTGGCTGCAGAGAACGTCTTCCTTATCTCCGGTTTTGGGGGAACAGCAAATCAGCGCCAAAGAAACAGCTGCTTTCCAAATACAGTGGATATGTGAATGTTTGGCAAATAATTTGGATTTATGCGGATAAAAAAACTATTCCCAGGTTTTTTTATCCGAAAAACCTGGGAATAGTCAAATGTGTGGATACTGACCTGTGAGCATGCGGGGGTCCACTGTACTCGAAAACCTAGAATAACCCAGGAAACTCAGAATATTGTTGATCGGTACATATTATTGAAATTACCAAATGGTCTTTGACAATGCACATCCATTCTGGTTCAAAATACAGCCACTGTAATCTTTCATTCACCCACTCAATCTCTAAGGGAGGCCAGGAAGAAAACACAAAACAAAAGCACAGAGAGAATTTTGTTTTTAACTATCGACTATTTAATATTCACTGAATAACTTGTAGAGTGGATATGAACCCTTACTAAAGTTAGCTGAGGTTGCTCTTGAAAAGTAAGAGCTTATGTCTCAATCATGCCATGCAGTGCAAAATACATTTGTCTTGCATTGGCCTTTTTGAACTGGCTTTGCAGAGACGGCTCATTCCATCAGAAACACATGCAACGAGGCGGCATCGTGATAAGTCACAGAGGAACACGCCAACTCACTGCCCAGCGTGGACCAGCAGCCCGACACAACCGACACGTGCAACACTCAGAGGCGAAAAGACTGAATGTCCAGCACACACAGCTCAAATATCTGCCTCTAGAAACACACACCAGTAAAGAGCCGATGCTTATGCACAAACACACCATCCACTGTTTGCCATTTGTGACTCTTTCAAGCCCTTAAAGTCAGAAAAATGTGTTGATGTGCTGATAAAAAGAAGGTTTGGCTATTTGTTGGATTATTTCTGAGCAGCTAGGATTTTTAGTGGACAGAGGACAGATTATTTTTTTGTTTTAATTGATTCCTAAATTTTAAGCTTAATGTTTCAGTAAATCCTGATGTTTTAAAAAAGCAGTGCCTGTGTGAAAACAGTGCTGTGGTGCTGAAAATGGATTTAGTTCATTCTTAGGATTACTAAAGTGACTGAAAATTTAGCAAAATAAAGGTTATAAATGAAATGTTTGGATGTCTCTTCAAGGAGATATTTTCTCTCTCACTTTCACCAAGTATAAAAAGAATTATGTGGCAAATTATGTTTTTATATATTACTAGTCTTAAGACTCGATTAGCATCTTAATTCCAATAATTGCATTGTCTGTAAATATTAGCATTTTAATTGAGAAGTATAGAGACAAAATAAGCAACATTTTCAAGTAAAAAACTTACTGTGCTGCTAAATTAGCACAATTCATTAATTAGACATATATTTACTGTTTAAATCCGTTAGTTGGGGTTTTCAACCATCAGATTGGTGCAAAGTGCTTTGAAAACTTACTTTTTTTAAAACGTGGACTCTGACATTAGCGTCTGACATAAGCATGTGGCAGCGCCTGTGCTGCTGCCACATGTTTAGCATTGAGACGCTGGTTTATGTAACTCCTTTCAGAACAACTTGAACAAAACGACCAGCATCCCATCAGATCATTTTTTGAAGCATAAATTAACCCCCAGTTGACCAAGAGAAATGGTTTTGTGGATGCTGCCTGTGCGTCAGATTGATGGCAGTACCAGGAACACATGAATACAACAGTTCCACCCAGGATCTTTCTATGTAACTGATTAAATGCAAAACAATTTTTAATGCGCTAAAATCTGTAATTAAATATTTGAAATGAACACATTAAAGTTCCAGTTGCAGTTATTGTAATACATGACATTTTAATGTTCAATATGTTTATTTTGTTGTATTTATATCTTATTTTAAAATTTTAATGTTACATTGTACATGATGTATTCTACAAAACTACAGACAGACAACATATAACTCTATTTGTGAAAAAAATTGTGAAAATCTTCTCAGCACAAGACTTGTGCACCAAGGAGAGACATTAAAACTTTTATTAACGTCTTCAACACTTCAACACCTGATTAGAAAATGAACTCTGTTAATGTAAAACTTTGTAATATTGTCTGGATTCCCTGTCAAACAAAATGCTTGCAAAGAATCCATGAAGATATTTTATTTGTGACTACAAAGACGCTGCTGGGTGTTTTAACAGACCCTGAAGCATATGAGAAGCCATGCAGGTTTCTCACGGCGTCGTAAGTTTGGAAATGTGCCGAAGATTTGAGTCCAAGAGATGAATCAAACTGCAGAACCAAACAGAACAGGCAGTTCATTTCCACGGCTGGCTCAAAGCTTCTGAAGAAGCAAAGTTCTCTTTAGATGAAGCGCACTAATTATCACTTCCAGCATTTTCAGACTCAAAGTTTTTCTGACTTTTCAAGACAATTCACACAAGACGAGATGAATGTTGTGAGTCTAGTTTGCAGGGTTCAACTTTGATTTCCTTCATGGTTTCTAAACCTGAGGCATCATGAGGCTGTAAATGTTCATCAGTAAACAGCTAACACATGGGACATGCAAGCACTGAGGGAACAGCAACATCTAACTAGTACAACTTGGTTCAGGTGTATAAATGTTCTAAATGTGAATGTCTGACTTGTCATAACGACCAGTTAAAGTGTTTTTACCTAAAAAGTTTAATTCTCTTACTGATACTATCATTTGGTAATTTCAGGCTTGGTGTCTTATATAAGTACGCCTGATCATGTGTTTAGGAAAACCGGAACATATTTACTGAAAAACGCCTCGACTTTGAAGAGCAACAGTGTTACAATGTTCACCTTTCAGCAGGGAATCATATCGTCTTTCCATTATTGTGCTAATTGCTGTAAAGAAAGCAAAAATAATTGCTGCTTTCATGACTCTACAATGGGATTATTAGTTTGGAAACATGAAACAGTAACTCTGCAGGCAGCCAAGCTGTCTGGCAGACAAACAGAGTAAAAGGTAGCAACCAGGATAAGCAAAATGTGCAGGCCTCCTACTGCACATCACTGCATGAGTGATTATCTTTTAACCAGCAACAACTTATGTAATCATGGTTGTGGAAATGATGTTAGTCTTTATAATGGGATTTAAATCATTAGCGACTAAAACTGTCCAACATATTTATAAAACTTTAAGTAAGACGGGGAATTATCGCCTTTGAGGACGAAATGTGGTTGGAAAATAAAACTAAATAATCATGGAAATGTTTGGTGAATTCAAATCGAAGACGACCAAAAGCAGAACTCCAGGTTGGGTTTATTTCTGAAAGTAAGAGCATTTCCACATGCAATGTGAAAGGAACTTGAGGGATTTGGACTCTCCTTCAGAGTGGCGCAAAAATGAAAATCTGCAAATCTCAATAAACTGAAGGAGTGTTAAGAAGGCCCAAATTCCTGCACAACACAGTGATGAGGTCACAAAAGGAATGTAAAGTCACAGCTTCTGAAATTTAACTTTATTTTTAACATGTGTATTAATCTCTGTGATGTGAAAATCTGGTGAGGACTAGATGACAGTTTCACTTAAGCGTTCAAGTGCCAAAGCTTCGAAGTAAATTCAGGAGTGGTATCTCATTTAAACACTGAAACTTTGTTGTCATAACAAGATTTAAAACCTGTTAAAATGAGATTTATATCTCATTAACACCAAAATATATTCTCTTTTAGAAAGAAAGAAAGGTTGGAACAGTAACAGCAATTCTTCCTGGGATTTTTAAATGTCATCTAGAAGAAACAGAGTGAGAAGGAGGATCGTAGTGAGTCTCTTTATGCCCTTTAACGAGTCGTAATCAGTCGGAGGGACATGATATTATATCTCCTTATAACAAGAAACTCAATTTTACAAAGAGATTGTAGAGAGATTTTCTTCTTTTAGCGAGGAATTCTCATTAATATTTATTTCTCGTTTGGACATAAATTAAATTATGTCCAAACTGACAGTTAAACGCTGCCAACTGTTTACATCCTGGTGTGTCGAACTGCTGATTTTAAAGATGGCCTACTCAAGTCGACGGATCCTTTATTCAATGCATTGCAGTATCCATATCTTTCATCCTTAAGTATTCATTCTGTGCTTAATTCACTTCATTTCACCTCTCATCAAGTTTTATCTCTGTGTATAAATATAAATATAACTTACCGTGACTAACAAGCTTGTATTGACGTCTTTGTTTAGATTTTTTTTTTTCCCTGTTTGTTTTGCTCATAGGAAGTTGGCCAAAAAGCAGAAGGAAACTGCGAGCAGCTCCACCCAGCAGAGGGAGATGGGTCCGGTCACCACGGCCGACAAGAGCACCACTAAAGTCAGCACCTTGCACAAAGACGACCCGTTCTCCACTTCCAGCCCAGACCTCAACGGCTTCAGTGAGTAAAACTCATCTGTTCTACATCATCTAGATTCACACTGTTACTGGCAGCATCCGTACATTATTCCAGAAACCTGAAGACGAGCAGGAATGCACCGAAACGCTTAAGTACCGATCCGATACGGAGAAACAGCACTGACAAAAATGTAACATGTTCCTGTTTTTAAACACAGACATAAATGTATTGAATTAGTAATTCATTTGGCCAGTACAGTACATGTAAAAACAACCCAACTTTAATTTGCTCAGTCAGTGAAATTATGACGGCCAATGTAAAATGAAGAATAAAGAAACTGACAAAAACAATAAGTTCACTACGGTGGTGAACGTAAAATAAACAGATCTTCTTTCAAATGGTCCTGAAAGTCCAAATAATTACTTGCAAAATTAATTGAATTAAGTAATTCTAAATATAATGTGAAATAAATGTTTAAGCATTTCATTATTTAGAGCTCAAAACATAGAATTAGAATGAATAGATGTGCCTTTATTCATCTGAAACTGTCACTGGTACCCAATCTAGATTTCAGTATTAGGACCAATAGAGATATTAATATCAAATCAGTGCTAATGCATGAAAAAGCAAGAGCTTCTTGTATTAATGTCTTTCTATTGCCTGGTTCTCTGTCAAAACACACATTAATGGTGTTATTAACCAAACTAACATACGTTTTGATTAAAAATAAAACTTCAAGGTGAGCAGATAACGCAGTACGTCATAAGCTTCCATCTTACTTTGAGCTTCTTTTAGACATAACTGCCTCTTCCACTCACAGATTGCATCTTGCAAAATAATGGACTGCATTTTTCTATATTTCTTCTTAAAATGACTCATATTTGTGTGTCCGGTATAATTAGACAGTTGCTCTCAGGCGGGGATTTTTCTCTTGTAAATGTCACGCTGGCCTTTGGGGAACTTGGCTTTTGAGAGCTACAGGTCCAATTTAATGCTGGTCATAACTGCCTGCACTCTTCTTCTTAACTCTCCCTACTGATGTACAAAAATTGTTCCTGCACTGAAAACTGCAGACTGAGTGATGTTACATTTGTTGCATTTTGAACATTCAGGTTCAATTCATTCTTCTACATTTATACACTACAGTACGTAGTTTTGTATAAACTTTTTTGCACAACTTTAAATAAACTTTTTGATTCATTTTTTTAATGCTGGGTAAACCTCTCAGTTAAATGTAAAAATCAGAAGGATGGTTTTAAGACAGACGTTTTGTTGGTCCTTCGGATGCTGTCTGTTCATTTACATTCACTAATAATCCCCTTACTTCTTCTCAGAACAGTTCAGTTTACTTAGTGTTCATTCACACCAGCCCTGTTTAGTCCACTTTAATCAAATTCTAGCTTGTTTGCAAAGAAAGTCCATTTCATTTCAGGAAGTGTGAATGTGCAGCTGCACTCTGGTCTTCGTAAAATCGTAGGTCTCAGTTTGGTTGAATTGAACTCTGGTTCTGTTTGAAAAGCAAAAGCAGGAAAGCAGACTGTAGTGTACTACAACACAGTGCATTCTGGGTAATTACAACCAAAACAAACACGAGAGTCTAGCTCTATCAGAAGAATTGGCTCGTGGTTTTTTACCAAAGATCTAAACTCCTCCAACCTCTAAAATCTGACGCTGCTCCATTTTTGTTTAAATTTTGTGAAGAAGGAAGTTCTCATCAGTGTCGTCTTCAGAGGGTTTTGTGATTTTTTATTTTTGGTGTTCTTGGCACAGCGCCCTCGAAGTCGAGGACGGGGACGATTGTTTGATACAATGCAGTGTGAAAGAAACTGCAGCAGCTGAAATCGTTACAACGTTGGTCCTCAATCAAACCGAGCCGACCGCCTGTGAAAACTTCCCTACGTTAAATTACACACAGGTGGACAGAGTTGAATTATTATGTGACGTTTGAAGGCATTTGGTTGTGCTAAATACAAATGCATAGCATACTCAGCACATTTCTGTTTGTGAAAAGTTAGGAAATTTTGTACCATAATGAACCACTTGTTGGTCTATCACAAAAAAAATAATAAAATACGGGAACTGTGGGAACTGAAGGAAGTTAAAAGTTACCCATAACAATGTCACAAATTAGTGTCGTCCTATCTGTAATTCAGCCTTGGTAGTATTTTTTCTGAAATGGACAAACATTTACTTGCATGCAGCACACTCTGCCAGGCTCAGTCCTAATGAGACTGAAAGCGCTGACACAGAGAAGGGGACCCAGTAATATTTCTGCAAGGAGTCTCACAGGGCAAATAACCTTTTTGTGTTATTGCATTCTCACCCAGTCACCAGCTATCTTCACAGGACATTGCTGTCAAAGCAGATTCCTCTTGGTATGCAGGTACGCTCCTGACTGTATTAAAGCTGAGCTGCTTTTTGGGGAACATTAGCATACAGCGGTGGTTTGCATAAGGCGAGGGGATTTTATCACCAAGCAGGAGAAAATATGTTTGTTTGGATGTATTAGAAGTGTGGGACAGAGATAAAGAATGAGAGAAGTGATGGAGGGAAGGAGGGATAATAAAGAGAGGATATACAACTTAAATAACCCACAGCGGGGAAGTGATGTCATCACTAGGGTGCAGCCAGCCTGGCCTCCGTCTTCCTACACAATCCTGCTTGATTCTCATCTCCCTTCAGTCTTCTGTCTGGGGTTTCTCCCATTGAGCTTGACTTTTGTTGTTGAATTTCAGTGAATGGAAGAAGAGGCTTGCAGCTTTGAGAATTGTGCAAACTATTATAAAATGCTAAATAAAAACTGAACAATAGTTTTAACCAGCCATGTTCTTTCTTACATCTTACATGTTAAACTTGCATCCCAAACTTTTACGACTGACCAGTTCTGCTCCCCACAGAGCGATTCACCGTCTGTTTTAACAGGTTTGTTAGTAGAAGACATTTCTGGGTAGTCAGTCAAATGATGTGTAAATATAGCTAATTAAGAAAGTTGCTTAAAATTCGTTAATATGCCAAGGAGATTTTCTTTTTTTGTTCATATTTTATCTAATTCTTTCAAGTGATGATTCCCTTTCTTGTCAAATAAGAGTTTGTAACTTAATATTCTATATGCTCTAATTGCGTAATAAGCTGAACACTTTTGCTAGTAATTAGATTTTTTTGAGGGAAACATTTCTTAAACTGATGTTGCATTTTTTTGTGCAAAAAGTCCATCTCAAAGAAAAAACTGTTTAAATGAATTAATTTATGGTTTTGATCTTGGGTTGCTTAGAACCTGGTCAAACCACACATGCAACAGTTTGTGGGACTTTAATTTTAAGAAAAAAAAACATGTTACTGCTGTTACAAGGACTGATAGGAAATTCAGCTGCCAATAAGCACAAAGTGATGTACACCAGAGAAAAGAAAATAAGAGGCATTGAGGTAGAAAAGATTCACAGAATCTGCTTCTAAGAAAGGCAGAACCATCAGTTTCCAAAAACTAAAAAAGCACCGGTACATTTCTGTGTGCTTGGCAAACACAGCTGAACGGTGAGTTATTTCTGAGATCCAGAGGTTTGCAATCAGGACTGAGTGTTCTTCATAATGTCAACCCCCAAAACTTCAACAATTATTCTATTTTATCCAAGAATTTCATTATTTTCACATTGATACATTTCAGTACAATACAAATTGCATCTGAGAAAATTTCAATTAAACTAAATATCCACCTTTATAAATATATGAGACATGTGGAAATTAATAAAAAGATGATTAAAAAGAAGATGAAAACTGATTCTAAAACAAATGTTTCACCATGTCAATAATGGCGGCTTATATTTTCAGACTTCTGTAACAATGAAACATGATGGGGAATTGAGAGATTTAAACCTTTAAAGCCTCAGATGGAAATTTCATTGTAACTTATTTTCTTGCTTAGCTGAAGACCAGCAGTAGATCAGCAGCTTTAGATCTAAACAACTGATTCATTATATGTAAATCAGATCCATGAGCAGGAAGACAAATTCAAAACTTTCTGTTCAAGTTGCTGTTGAACAGCAAAATGCTTCATTTACAGTAAACACTGATTAACTGAAACATTCTGTTTCATTATTTTCATCAAATAAACTCATTTTGGATCTACGGCTGTAACACGGACAGAATTTATTTAAAAATAAGTAAAACACTAGAATGAGGAAGACATGAGGAGACAGAGGATCTGGAATCAACGTGGCTCCATTTCTGCACAGCGTCTCTATAAAAACATATTTTTTAGAAAGAATTATAATGAAATCCACTCCACTTAATTAGATTTACATGGAAAGTCTATCTCAATGAAAATCTGTATTTTATTTGTAAAAAATGGTTGAACTGCTCTGACTGATTATTAAAAGGTACTTCAGTCAAATATTTTGATTTGAATAGCATAAAATCATTAGTAAGACAAGTATTAAAAAAACAAACTGTGGCTACGATTCAGAACCTTTGATCTAATTAACTAATTTAAATGTATAAAATGACTATAAAAATATAGACAGAAATGCACATATTCTGATACCTGTAATTATTGACCCCATACACTAAAACCAACTATATCTCACATTGATGCTGGTGGGAGCAGAAACAACACAACGCATTAAAAATAAGGCTAATTTTGGACTAATTTCATTTATGTTTTAAATTTTGAGGTCTACATTTTGATCTAGAAAACTCCATAAACTGCTTTTAGTCTTAAATTGGTAGTAATTTAAAAGAAATACCATTCTGCAGTCGGAACAAAGTTCTTTCATAATTCATAAAAACTCAAATGCAGACCTACTGTAAAGTCCTCATAGGTTTCACAGATCTGTGGTTTGTCAGTTTAATAACAGCCTCTTCAGACTTTTGACCAGTCACACACTAGTTGTCAGAAACCACACAAGAAAGAAATATATATATCTGAAATAGCAGGTATGAACGATAAATGCGTAAGCTAGCTGTCAGAGCTTATTACATTTATTAATATGTTCCAGTTAGTCTCCCAACAGTTCTCATTTTGACTTATTGAACATGTGTCTGACAGTATTTGTTTATAGAGTCTCTGGGTGTGTAGAAGAGATGGTGGATGTGCAGGAATGAGGTAGCATTGGCCAGAGCTAAAGGAAGGAAGTTCCCATAATCAACCACATTTATAAAATGTGATGTGTCCACCTACAGGTCCCCACTTTGCTCTGTAAACTGGTGACTAGCTTGACAGCCAATCCTTGGGATGAACTGGTGCAAGAGTTCGTTTAGAGCTACTTATTGTCTTTCCACCAAAGCAACGCTAGCTCCTGTACTGAACAAAATGGAAGATTGCTAAAGTGAGTCACTCACCGTTTGCTGCTTCTCCAAATATTTGTTAAAGAATGGGTTTCTCTCAGTAACTTAGTGAAGTCCAGGAGTTTAAGTCAAAATTTCCTTCACTTATAACGTGGGACGAGTGTCTTGTTATAAGTGAAATAATCTGCCAGTAGAACTAATGCTTTTTAAATCAATATTAAGCAAATATTGACTTGCAACAAGCTCCTGTATCTTGTTAGTTTTGTCTTAATTTCAGTGTAATAACATATTTGCAGTGGAGACTACACCCAAAGAGTTTATGGTTTTGTAGTGAAACAGCTTATTTTCTTTTGTATTTTAGTGACAATCACTTTGTTTAGTACAGGCATTTCCATTTTCCTCAGCCTACTGTTTCACAAGTTGCTATTTTGTATGCAAGTAAATAGAGAACATAGTAAATAATGCATACTATTTTGAACACATTTAAAGCATTAAACACCTTGTACTAACTGCAAGGTATTTGATGCTTCTGAAGCAGCTTAGCTAATAAAAGTGAAGCTGTATGCAGACTGACTTGCACAGTGACTAAACAGCTTTGGGAGGTTTTGCTACTGATAAGTTATCTGGTGCTTCAGCTGCATCAATGATCCCTAATGAGGGATCTAATGTCTTTAGGGATAACTGCGATGCTTGGTGTTAACAAGCTTCTGGAGAAGTCCACCGTTTTAATGATGATGTTGCCTCAACCACTCTGTCATTATTACCGCAGCTCTTTGGGAGATTTGTCACTTGACCTTTAACACACTGCGCGTCTCTTTGGGTAACAGAATGAGTCGTGGCGTTGACCTTCTTGGATATTTTTCTGGTAGCTTTTACTGAACAATGTGTGACACTTAATGATGATTTTTGTACTTCCGGTTTGGTTTCATTTTCTTTTTTAGAACTAATCAAAGACTGGTCCACATCCCAAGATGTTGCTTTTTGTAGATGTGTAAATTATTTCAAGTGTTTTCCAAACTCAGGTTCTAGCTCCTTGTATCCAAAACCCACTTTTAAAATATATTTTTAACATCTCTGTTTTTACAATGTTATTCTCATTCCTTCTTTGACTAGTTAAAATTATGGACCCTCACTGAGAAACACATCAGATTTAAGTGTATGTCCTGTAATCACTGTTGTGCTTCCAAATTCAATACTGGTTGCATCAGAGGTGCCATTAATGTTATCGAACTGCTCCACATGCTACTGAAAATTGATCTGCCTTTGTTGATGTTTTTATTGTTAATTGTCTCTGAAACTCGACTGTTGATTTTTGGATAAGGTCACTCTGGTGTAAAACTCTTTTCTGGCATTTTCCCAACCGATTCTCTTTTTTTCCGTTTCTACCTCATCTTAAATTTTCCACCTTCATGTATGTCTTTCTTTTGGGCCCTGCTGTACTTCCCCACTTTTTAAAATAATTTAATTGTCCTCACTGTCATATTTACACTTGCCTCTCCTCTCCACAGCCTCCCCCTCCCCCTGCTCTTTCTCTGTGCAGGGAAGCAAAACGCTGCAGAGCAAATCCCTGCTGAATTCCTACTACTCAGGTACACTCACACTTTTTTTGCACATTGACATTTTTTCTAATCTTTGTAGATGCTTAGGCACCAATTTCTGTGTTTATTTGTTGTGTTTTCTAATGCATGTTGGAGGAGGGAGGAGTCTTAAAGATGCTGCTGCTTAATTTTACTTGCCTTTAACTAATCCCACTCATTATGAACTGGACTAATTGTAGCTTCCTTTTTAAATTAACTGTTTACAAAGTTGAAATGATTTCATTAAATACAAAAATTTAAAAACTATCTTGAAATGATTGTGTATTTTCACAAAATCTGTACCATTTATGTCCAAGTAGACGTAGAAATACACCCTGCTACCAAACAGTCATATTTCATGTGAAGTATTCACCTTAACTTCTACAAACACTCTTGGGGACCTCTTCTCCAAAGAGTTTTCTTTTCTCCCACTCATCTGAATATAAAACCTTTCTCCAAAAGGCGTTTGGCTTGTACATGTGGGCAGCTGCACATTTCAGCTCAACTTGAATGAGAATGAGCGCTGTTGCATAAATCCTTCTAACGCTGGCAAAGAGAAACTACCAGCTGTAGTTGATCATGAATATTAATTTTGTTCTTGTCAAGCTGAAACACACCAAATAACCTTTTTGCACTTCTTACAAAGACATTCAGTGATTATTATTACAGGTACATTTCAAAAAATGTAAATATAGGGAAAAGTTGAATACTTTCTGTCACTCTTTTCAGAAGCCTAACATTTCTGGCTTTTGAAATCTGATCTTATGTAATATTCTAATTGTGTGAGTCACTGAACTTTGGGTTTTCATATATCTGCAATCCATATTCCTTAAAACTGTCACTTTGTAATGGATCTGCATATGATTTTCACTAAATGAATGACAAAAATGTTCAACTTTTAAAAAATATTCAAAACGTTTTTATGAGTTTTCTATACATATTTTAGCCTGTATGTGTAATTTACAGAAAACCATGCAATATCTTGGCATTTACATTATATGACAGCAAGTTATTTAAAGCCCAAAAATAATGTCATTGGTTTGTAAATGTTTTAGTAAAAAAGTGTTTCTACTTTTTACCAATTTTAACAAAAAAATGACAATGAACTCTGGATTTATCCAGATCAAACCGTCTCAAAATGTTTTTAAAGCGATTTAAAGATTTGACTGTCGTTGAAATGTTCAAATTGAGTATTTTATCAGCAGATAGATGTGAATAGAGTTTAACATCAGGTATCCATGTTTCCCCTCTGTTTTTTTCCCCAGTATCCAAAGAGCCTGTTCCAGCTACAACTTCAATAGGTAAGAGAAATAGTTTGTTTTTGAACCATAATTAAAAACCAATCAAAATCAGTGGTAAATTTTTAGCTCTTCATCATCTGTGTTCATTCAAACAACAGTAAGTGCTTCTGTATTTCCTGGTATTTACGGTGATAATCGACCAAACTGGCATGTGAATAACTGACGTCCGAGACTACTTGAAACTAAAACTGATCATAACTGCCTATTTTAATAGTTCAAACACTAAATAGACATTAATATCCATTAATACCTGCAGTGGAAACAGAACTACCACAGAACCCAACACCCATGATGATCCTTAATTTCAGTCTTACAGCCAATCAGCACCAGGGATAATAAACGCTCCTTCATTAGCTTCTTTGGAAATGCCAGCCAGCAGGATTACATCTTCCCAAGTTGCATCATCTTTGACATTTTTTAGATGTGCTCAACAAAAACATCCACATACAGGTGATTTTTTTGTAAATAATCCACAGGAAAGTCTGCGAATACCGAGACGTGTGAAGGCGGGGTCCCGCAGTATGTGGCCCCTTTACAATATCATTACTATTCTCTGGTATCTTCTTTCTTTCTGTTCACCTTATCTTGCCTTTCCCTTCTGTTGGACAGATTGATCAATCTCTTGCCAATAGGCTTGGCTCTGGCCTTTGGAAGTGTGTGACATGCTCTGTGTGTGTTTAGCCAGACTTTTACACAAGAATGCCACTTCACCCAGTTTCACACACAAAAACCAGCAGGAGATATAAAACCTAACCAGTGACTGTCGATTATTTCTACTCTGCCCTTTTCCCATAATGTCTTTTTTCTAAAACTTGATGAAATTCTCTGAAAGTTTGTTTTTTTTTCTCCTCTTTTTGTTTTCCCGTCATGCTGGTCGGGGCAGGTAGCAGGAAGAAAAGTGAAGTGCTTCTTTAGCCTCTAAAAATACTGTTGGTGATGAGCTGAAATATACCGCTCCAGATAGCGGTGACATAAACCAACTTTATGTTGTCAATCTGATTAAAACCTACTAGACTAAATGAGCAAAAGGAGGAAAATGGCTCATTAACAACTCTATTTGAGGATCTCATATTTTCAGCTGATTTACTGCTTTATTCCCCACCTGTCTGCAGGTTTCTCTGTCATTTGCTGATGCACATCAGGGTGTGATGAAGCAGAATGCAAAAAGATGCTTGGGTGATTTATGCACTGGCAGAAATTTGGTGCCATACATCTTCATGCAGTGACATTAGGTTTTAATTGAGCCATCTGTTCTCTTTACAATTAGTCTGAAAATCAGGAGACATAAAACAGAGGTTTGATCATCATGGCAACAGAAAAATCAGCTGCTTGCAACAAAAGTGCAAAACAATGGAAGCTGAAGTCAGACTGGAACAAACGCATGCTTTAGCAGGAAAAATACAAAACTACTTCTACTGATGCTTTTTGTCAATAAAATCCTTGACGTCTGATCTGTCAGTGTTTGTTTAGTTCAATAAGTTCAAAAATCATTATTAGCAAAAATAGAAAACTTATTATCAGAGACAAATGTACCAATATGTCAGCATATCCTGCTACCTTATTGGTAGCTCTCTGGTTCTGGTTCTTGTGCTTTTAGTTAGTTAGTCTTTAAACCGCCAGCGATTTGTAGCCTGGAAAACATAGTAGCACCAGGAAACAACAGGTGAAAATCTGAAAATCAAACTGAAAAATGCGCCGTTTAGAAAAATAAAAAACAATGTTCCTTTCAGGTTGAGTTGTAATGAAGATAAAAGTGAACAAGGTCTGAATTTAAGGTGGCGAGATTGTAATTACAGCAGCAAATAAAACTTCCATTTATTAACATTCTGGTGTTTTTGTGAGTTCATTAATTGTGCCCCATTAATTACTTTCATACTGACGTTCATTATAAAAAGGAAGCACACTAAGTTGATATCGTCTCTGAAAATTACCATAAATTACAGAAATAAACAAAACAGCCTGATTTTTTGCCCTTAGCAAAGAAAGGAAATGCTATCCCCATATGCTAATAAAGGATTTAAACATGTAGAAATTAATAATCACAGTTGGTCACCAAAAATCCTTTTTTATCTACACAGAAAGCTTTATTGATCCTTACACATTGTCAATTTAACACTTTTAACACTTTTTTTGTCGAGTCCATTAGGTCCGTCATTTTCTAGCTGGCCTCTAAAACAAGCAGAATTTCCACATCCAATAATTGGATGAAAATGGTTTCGTTTTGAAAGTAGCAGTCCTACCTTTGCGCTCGCTCTGACACCTTTTTAGCTTAGTGAAAATGGATAATAGCAGCAGCAAGCTGAATGGTGCCAGGGCGCGTCGTATGTCGGTGGCTTAACGGGAGAGAAAGTTATTAGGATGATGCTGATGGAGACTAACGGATTGAAGGATCAAAGAGAGGGACAAGCAGCTTAAGTCAATCCACTGTGGCAGGTAGAGAGCCTGGTTAGCTGCTTTTGTTTGTGTGTTTTCTTTTCAGACCAGTTCAATCTTTTGCTTCATTACTTTCTTAGCTTTAAAATAGTTCCTGCCAGTCTTATTTCAGTATGTCAAGAGCCAAATTGTTTCCTGGCTAATAAGGTAACCATAGTTTGTCAGAAATATTACAAAATACAATATTTCACTATAAGGATGGAAACTGTGTTATTCTGAAAATCGTATCACCATATAAGTGTTTCATATCGGTCAATGCTGACAATTATTGATTAATTTTTTGTTTTAAATATCTGAAGTACTACCAATTAGACGTATTTGTTCATGTTTTATGCATTGTTTTCACTCAACGTCATTTTGTTTTATTTTTAAATAGGTATGAGCCACAGCAGCAAAACCTTAAACTGCTGCTGCTCAAGGTATTAAGGTTGTTGCTAGGTAACCAAAGAGTGAGTGAGTTGCTAGGTAACCAAAGAGTGAGTGAGTTGCTAGGTAACCAAAGAGTGAGTGAGTTGCTAGGTAACCAAAGAGTCAGAGAGTTAGTCGATTCCACCACCCTTGCTTAGTTGGCAGTGGGAGGTTGAGAGACTAAACTCTTTTTTCTGCCTACATTCCCCAGAATGCCGTGCGGTTCTGGATTGGAGTTCGGTAAAATGATTGAATATTCACCCAGACGTTTAACCTATTGATATTGATCGTGTGTGTTGCAGTATCTGTTGTTATTGATTCATTGTTCAGCCCTACACACTCAGGTGTGCTGTGTTTATTCTGTGAGTCGGACTCTTTGTTGTTTTTTTTCCACAAATAACATGAACTAATAGGTTGTTGGGGACATAGAAAGGTCTTTATCCGTTTTGAAAGGAGTGCAAAATGATGTTTTTTTTTTGGTAATTCTTCAAAGTGAAAAGTCAGTGTTGCCCAGCAGCCGTCTGTGAGGCAACAGTTTGTTTCTGGATAATTTTTGAGTGTGCTGCACCCGAAGCACTTTTGTACCAAACCTCTCTGCAGTAGATGGTGCCGGGATGCCACCTGTGCTTAATTTCTACACCCAGCACTTCTTGTTTTGGAAGTAGTTTTTCCACAGCATCACAGAAAAGCAATTATTTTCCCAGTCCAGTTCAGCATAACATTAGGCTGCATGTAAGGTGATTATGGCTAATGGTAGTCATTTTGTTTGGCCGTAATGTGGCACTGCTGGGTAATTGAAGGTGAGTGCAGCAGAGAGAGAGTAATTTTTAACCTTTATGTTCTGAGGCAGGATTGAACCTCTGCGGTTTTTTTCCCAGCTCATCTCGGCTGCTGGCTGACGTTCCAGAGCTCTTTTCTGTGCTCTTCGATCTGTTAGCTGGCTGGTTCACTGTGTCACAATCAGCAGATATGCTGCGGTGCAAACATGTCAAAATGGCCAATCATAAAAATCAATCTAGAAACAAATAATATTGATTATGTAAAATTGGCTAAAACCTCTAACAAGACACTTTCCTAGCAAGATGAGCTATTCCATATAAGAGCAGTTGTTGTGGTTTAACAAGCATTTAAACCAGATTTCTGGGCTCATGAAGGTAAAAAACATTTATTGGTAATATCCTTGGTCTCTATAGGTATATGATTTTAGGTTTTGACCATACTTGCATGTTTGTATGAAAAGCCAAACCTGGGTTTATGCTCACTTCATTTATAATACACTGCAGAATTATGACACACTCCACCCCATTAATCCAACATATCTACTGTATTCTGCATGATAATTTGTGCAAAAAAACAAGCAACTTTCTAGCTTAGACCCTGAAATTCCTTTAGTAAAACCCCTAAATCTCCTCATGCTTCCTTAAACTGTATTGTTTGCTCTACATGTTGGGCTAATATGTTTAATCTCCCTGTTGTCGTCCTCAGATCTTCATCTGCACTCCTTTGTTGTTGTTGTTGTTGTTTTTTCAGCCCAGCTGAATTTGTAGTTTCCATTTTTCATGTCTGTCGTTGTTGCTCTGCTAGAAAATGTAATGTCTCGTATATCGGAAGGGATTTTTATTCAGACCAGAGAGAATTCATTGACCTGGCTCTCAGCAGTGAAATAAAGTTGAACTTGACCTCATGCTTCACAGACAGAAAAAGGAGATGCAGAAAGATGAACTTATCATCCAAGGCGCTTTCCACTTTGTTTCTAAATGCTGCTGGCAGAGATTCCTAACTCCAAGCAGCATGAGTGCATCCAGCTCTTAACCTTTAATGTTGAAAGGATTGCAAAGCGTGCTATTTGCATTTTGACCCAGTGCATTTACATAAAAATTCCTTGTACACAGACGTTTCTTTGGGTTTTATTGGGTATTATTGGGTTTCTAAAGCTTCAGGGTAAAAGCTGTGTCAGATGCATCTTGTACTAATTGCTTTGATAGCATGTTCAGCCATTACCATCCACTTGTAATATTTAACATGATTTATATTTCAGTTGCAGTAAATGTTTGACTCCTCAGGATCTAATTGCTGAGGTTCTGGTGACGCGTCCTGTAATTTACGCGAACAGATTAAGATATGTTCCTTACAGAAATCCAGCGGCTGCTATAATTATGTTGTCTTTAGTTTGGTTGGATCTTGTAGTAAACTTGAGTAAAATATGTAATGTAGGTTATCGTGGGTTCCTGTACATTTTCTCCTTTGGCTTAGTGGAAGTGGAGTCTTTTGCAGAGTGTGTGCATAGTGGCCATTGTGATTGAGTGCATCGCTTATTGTTTCCTGGTAAAAATGGCAGCAGGTGTTCTCTCTCTCTGTCTGTGGTTCTGGTTCTTGGGTCTTGGACTACTCCGTTGGTTATTCATTTGCCTCCTCTGTCAGAAGCCAGGCACCAGGCTGATGCACGATTCCTCCAGACCTCGTGTGTAATTCGGTGGAACTCCAGTGCAAACAAATCTGATCAAGAACCATTTCTGCATTCCACATGCCAGGATGAGCACACACACACACATACACAGCTGACAATTCATAATGCACACTTTACTGTACTGCCATAGTAGAAATAGGGGTGGAATGTTGTCGAAGAAATTAAGAAACAATAAAGGAACACTAGTCATCCATAACTAAGTCTTAATAAAGTCAGAGGGAAGGAAGTAGGAACTTTATAATACACACACCACTGAGCATGAAGGACTGCATTAACATACACACAGTGACGGCATAAATGACCTTCATACACGTGCACAAACTCCCAGCACACACTTCTAACCCTGTTCACCATTTTCTCCTACTTGCACAGTCAAACTCACACATTTTCATGCATGATAGTGTTTTGTCACACACAAACCTACATGCACACACGCGCCTCTGGAGGTCAATAAATCCAGCCATTAGCATTGAGATGTTCTCCATCATAGTCACTGTTGTGGAGCTGCTGCTATGAATTCATTTCATGCCTGGCTTACTGCATATTTGACCTTGGTGAGCTTATCATGTGTTTTCAAACACCCTAAACGTCACAATAAGGTCAGCACACCAACATGTCTCAATTTAGGTGAAGAAAAAAACATGCATTTGCAATTCATGAAGCAGACTGCCTAACAAATGATGATGGTCAGCAGGCTGGTGGATGTGAAGGAGTCGTGCAGCTGTTGCATCCTCTCTTACTGGAATCTGACCCACAGCTGTTGTTACATTAGATCTAGCAGGTTGGCAATGCAGCAGAGCTGTGGGGATGCAACATTCAGATTGAAGATGTAATGAATGTAAGGTTGTGCTTTAAAGGTTTCAGGTGAAGTCTGAAGCCGCACCCTGCAGCTTTCTGCACCGTGAGTTTAGGAGTACCATAAATGATGATGTGTGAAAAAAATGGAGCTCCTCTGGTTTCTCCCAGTGCTCCCAGTGTCAATCATTGTTGTGTAAGCGCTGCTCACACCCCCCCATTACGCTCTGCTGCACTACAACTGGTTCACCACAGATTAAAGAAAAAAGGCTTAAAATGTGTGACTAAGGGAAGGTGATTCTTGAAAATGAATTTTAAAAATCTGTTTGGAAGCAGCAGTCTCACCTCAGGAGGACTGACCTGCTGCTCTGGAAACATAACTTAGAAAAAGTTTAATAATACAGAGAAGCTGAAACTGTGCATATGGGAAAAACACACAGCATAATTGAGAATCAACTAACACTGCTTTGATCTAAAAGGCCAAAGAGAGGTCATCACAAAAGCATATCCATTTATAAGTAGTTAACTTTAATTTAAAGACATTTCATAAAGCTGTAGACTTCTTCAGGAGTTAAAGCCCTGAGACAAAACAATAAAGCTGCTGTTTTAATGGTTTTATTGAAGTCATTTGGATCCTACAGAGAACAAACCTGCTGACCCAACACTGGACACAAACTCTTGCTTTGGTGCCAAATAAAATGAAAGAAAGTTCAGAAGATTTGAATCAGAGAACTTTTCCCCCAGTGAGCAAGCTGACCTTTTTTAAACTTCCTGCTCTTTCCTCTGCAGTCACACTCTTCCCCCCCTCATGTCTCACTCTCTTCTTGCTCTTGTAATGTTTCTCATAACTACCTCTGACTACTATCATAGCTACCTTTACCACTACTATCATGTCTCACTAACTGCTTCTGTCATTTTTAGATTTATTTTAGACATTTATTACTTTATCACTTCTCTTCTAACAAACCAGAATTTTCTGGATTCTCTTGTTTAAGCCAGATTATCCTTAATTTATCACAGGAAACTGGTGTTTCTATTGATTAATTGTAGAAGCTACCTCAGGTCACTAATAAGCCGACAGAAGTTAAGATGTAATTAGCTCTACTAAGGATTCATGGAGTCATGCATTTTCACATCACATCTTTTTCCTTCTTGAGACAAAGACGACGACACACTTTCCATTTATCCAGTCTGTGAGCTGACTGGATGTCAGTCACCATAAGACCTCAGCAGTGAACAGAATCTCATTTTATTTATTAAACACACAACACTGGGATTCTTAGAGACTCATGTCTTCTTAGCTGTTTCTCAACTTTGTGTTGGTTTTCTTCCATTTCTGTTTTACTGTAATGTTTATCTGCAGTTCATGTTTTACTTCTCAAAATAAAATGATAATATTCTTGTGTCATTGTGTGAGCAGATGGAAGCCAGCCGTCTCTTGCCCAGCCATCCCTGACATTACAGAGTTTTCCTTACGGAGGCTGTGAGTCTGTGGAGCTCTCCTACCAGAGCGGTACGTCAACTGGATCCTTCACCTTACAAAGTTTCTTCAGACATTTGTTTTCAATCTGGGCTGAACTGAATTCATGTAACAGCACCTCATCCCCACTGGTGCTTTTTGGTGAGAAATGGCAGCCATATTGGAACTGAACTTTGGGTTTCTTGGTGAGCTCAAAGTTTAATGGTCAAAATTCAGGCTTCAGCTGTTATTTTTGTTGCATTTCCAACCAGGAAGTCGTTTTTCAGAGTGTAACCACCATAAATCCACACAAACAATGGAGCTACTTTTACCGGCCTGAATGTTTGTCCACGTTTAATTTGATATGAATTTTAGCTGCTTCTAAGGAACCCTTGACAGGCTGGTTAGGGTCCATTAAAGCCAAAGGAGTTGATCCAAAAGAAACAACTTTGTTTTTCACATTTTGTTCAACGAGTTCTGTCCAGATTATTTTAACAGTTTGTGTGAAAAATGGCTTTGATCCCACAGGTCAGTTCCAGGCGGGCCAGTTCCAGCCAGCTATTCGAGTTGCAGATCTCCTGCAGCACATCACACAGATGAAATGTGGACAAGGATATGGGTTTAAGGAAGAGTATGAGGTAAACACACAGAAACAAACCGCTCACAAAGCAAAGCATGTAGACGAGGTAAAGCAATAATCAGCTTTCCAGTTATGGAATTAGCTTTCCACGTATGGGAAGCTAAATATTGCTGCCAAAAAAAGCTTTTTATGCTTTCTTTAGGTCATATGAATGCAGATATGAGGGAGACGCATCAGGTTAAATGTTTTTAATGTTTTAAGAAGCATTAGCTCACTCTTGGCGTAGTTACACCACATTAAGGATTGTTTTTGTCTTTTTCTGCCTTTATTCTTCAATGTTGTAACATTTTCCCATGGAACATGCTTCATTATTAAAGGGGAAAATAATGAACATAAACTACAAAAATGTTGTTAGTGAGTTTGAAGAGTGCTAGTTACAGCCAGAAAATCCTGCTTCAACTTTCCTCTTTCAAACCCATTAGAAACTGGGACAAAACCCAAAGCTAGCAAAAACGTAGCCCCTCGTGTTGAAGCACAAAGATAAATCCATCCGTTAGTTTCATAAAGCTTGAAGTACTGATTCTCCACAGACTCACTACATTCTCAACTGAACATGTTCTAATCAGTGATGATGCAGTTGCTGAAATAAAACAAATACGGGGGAAACTTTGATGCAGTGAAATCAGAACCTGGTGGGGAATGAAAGGACCAGATATTCAGAACCTGTCCTGGTTCAGTGGGCTCAGTGGGGAACCCACTGTCACTCAAAAAGTCCGAGGGAAACACAGACCAGAACTTAAGCCTTAAAAAAGATGTGCAGGTTTACAATCTGTGACGAATGAATCTGTGTCTCTGCAGTGTCTTTATTTGGCATACGACTCTGTACTTCTGTGTCATTAAAGAAAAGTCTAAAGCAAAAATACAACAGGTCATTTAGAGTTTGGGTGTTTGCAGTGCAAGTTAAAGAGCTTTGAGTCGGTCAGGTGTTTTCACCTGTTCTACCAAATTCCTTTTACTGACAGGGAAAAGTTGATATCAGAATTCACAGGACAGTTTCCACAATAAGCAACACTTTTTATGTGATGTTAGTAAGTTTATGGGACTTTAAACACTTTGTTGGATGAAGTGACAAATTAAAACTTAAGACCGAAATGGAGGAAAACAAATGTAGTGAATAAAACATAAATGTTCCCTGAAATGGAGGCTGCTTATGAAAAGCTGAAGTGTACAATGTAAAAATAAAAAGTCTTTCTTTTCTTCCTGATGTTTAATTAGAACTCAGTTAGCATTCAATCAATTACTTTAAAATAAAATTTAAAAACAATTTTTGAATCAAGACCTTGGTAATCGGGTTCCTTTATTTATTTATTTTGCAGCATTAAGTGGTTGAGTTGAGTTGATGAAGGCGGCAGCTGCCATGTGAGACAAAGGGGTCATATTTATTATTAATATATGACCATGCTGATACAGAACAAATTAACTGTGAGCTTCATTTTCAGCTTTTCCTTCCTCCTCTTTCAGTGTTATCAACATTAAACTCATTAATTTAATGCACCATTTATTATGGAACCTTTTTCAAATTATTGCATTGTCTTATTTAACTTATTTACTTTTCTTCTTTCCTCTAATTATTATTCTGCTTGGCTATCCCTCCTTCCTCTGTCCTTTAAAATCTATCCTGATTTATTTCTTTGTCTCTGAAGATAAATGTTAGGACAGGCACCAGGAAGACTCTGTTTTCGTCTCCTTCAGCCTCCCATTCTCAGAAGAATGAATATTTTCTATTACCGACTCTGCATGCGTGTTGAAAATTGTCCCTCCGTGATACTGCGACTTATATTTTCATTTGCTTCCTGTCATTTCGCTTCAAACCCACTGATACGTTTCAGGGGAGAGAAAATGTGATTTATTCTTGAGTGTGTGTGAATCTGTGTGTAACGAGGGGACACACACACACACACGCGCGCGCAGAGGGGAACTTCTTTTTTTATGATTCCACTTGTCTCCAGCAGCAACTGATTTGATCCACATTAGAAGACTTTGGAAGTTTATCTTCTCAACATTTTGTTCAACACACTGTCTGCTCTATTTGCTGGAAATGTACATCCAGGCTTATTTCCTCACATCTAAAGCTCCTGTGTGGTGAATTAGCGTCCACCACCACGGCTGCTATGAGCAGCTTTTACTGAGTCTTTTTCAGTGTGAATGTACAGACACTGTGTTGTGAATATTCAGGGATGGAAAGTATGAAAAGAGTATGACATATTCTAAAAATTTGTTTTTTTTCCCAACATTCTCATTTCTAAAGCATAAAAGTCAAAATTTCTGTTTTAGTTTTAATATTTCAAAATATAGTTCATCCAGAAATCCTCAGATGTTTAAATAACTATTGTAATTATAAAGGGCCCTAACAGCAACAAAAAGGAGAAATACATNAAGAAAAGTGAAGTGCTTCTTTAGCCTCTAAAAATACTGTTGGTGATGAGCTGAAATATACCGCTCCAGATAGCGGTGACATAAACCAACTTTATGTTGTCAATCTGATTAAAACCTACTAGACTAAATGAGCAAAAGGAGGAAAATGGCTCATTAACAACTCTATTTGAGGATCTCATATTTTCAGCTGATTTACTGCTTTATTCCCCACCTGTCTGCAGGTTTCTCTGTCATTTGCTGATGCACGTCAGGGTGTGATGAAGCAGAATGCAAAAAGATGCTTGGGTGATTTATGCACTGGCAGAAATTTGGTGCCATCCATCTCCATGCAGTGACATTAGGTTTTAATTGAGCCATCTGTTCTCTTTACAATTAGTCTGAAAATCAGGAGACATAAAACAGAGGTTTGATCATTATGGCAACAAAAAAATCAGCTGCTTGCAACAAAAGTGCAAAACAATGGAAGCTGAAGTCAGACTGGAACAAACGCATGCTTTAGCAGGAAAAATACAAAACTACTTCTACTGATGCTTTTTGTCAATAAAATCCTTGACGTCTGATCTGTCAGTGTTTGTTTAGTTCAATAAGTTCAAAAATCATTATTAGCAAAAATAGAAAACTTATTATCAGAGACAAATGTACCAATATGTCAGCATATCCTGCTACCTTATTGGTAGCTCTCTGGTTCTGGTTCTTGTGCTTTTAGTTAGTTAGTCTTTAAACCGCCAGCGATTTGTAGCCTGGAAAACATAGTAGCACCAGGAAACAACAGGTGAAAATCTGAAAATCAAACTGAAAAATGCACCATTTAAAAAAATAAAAAATAATGTTCCTTTCAGGTTGAGTTGTAATGAAGATAAAAGTGAACAAGGTCTGAATTTAAGGTGGCAAGATTGTAATTACAGCAGCAAATAAAACTTCCATTTATTAACATTCTGGTGTTTTTGTGAGTTCATTAATTGTGCCCCATTAATTACTTTCATACTGACGTTCATTATAAAAAGGAAGCACACTAAGTTGATATCGTCTCTGAAAATTACCATAAATTACAGAAATAAACAAAACAGCCTGATTTTTTGCCCTTAGCAAAGAAAGGAAATGCTATCCCCATATGCTAATAAAGGATTTAAACATGTAGAAATTAATAATCACAGTTGGTCACCAAAAATCCTTTTTTATCTACACAGAAAGCTTTATTGATCCTTACACATTGTCAATTTAACACTTTTAACACTTTTTTTGTCGAGTCCATTAGGTCCGTCATTTTCTAGCTGGCCTCTAAAACAAGCAGAATTTCCACATCCAATAATTGGATGAAAATGGTTTCATTTTGAAAGTAGCAGTCCTACCTTTGCGCTCGCTCTGACACCTTTTTAGCTTAGTGAAAATGGATAATAGCACCAGCAAGCTGAATGGTGCCGGGGAGCGTCGTATGTCAGTGGCTTAACGGGAGAGAAAGTTATTAGGATGATGCTGATGGAGACTAACGGATTGAAGGATCAAAGAGAGGGACAAGCAGCTTAAGTCAATCCACTGTGGCAGGTAGAGAGCCTGGTTAGCTGCTTTTGTTTGTGTGTTTTCTTTTCAGACCAGTTCAATCTTTTGCTTCATTACTTTCTTAGCTTTAAAATAGTTCCTGCCAGTCTTATTTCAGTATGTCAAGAGCCAAATTGTTTCCTGGCTAATAAGGTAACCATAGTTTGTCAGAAATATTACAAAATACAATATTTCACTATAAGGATGGAAACTGTGTTATTCTGAAAATCGTATCACCATATAAGTGTTTCATATCGGTCAATGCTGACAATTATTGATTAATTTTTTGTTTTAAATATCTGAAGTACTACCAATTAGACGTATTTGTTCATGTTTTATGCATTGTTTTCACTCAACGTCATTTTGTTTTATTTTTAAATAGGTATGAGCCACAGCAGCAAAACCTTAAACTGCTGCTGCTCAAGGTATTAAGGTTGTTGCTAGGTAACCAAAGAGTGAGTGAGTTGCTAGGTAACCAAAGAGTGAGTGAGTTGCTAGGTAACCAAAGAGTGAGTGAGTTGCTAGGTAACCAAAGAGTCAGAGAGTTAGTCGATTCCACCACCCTTGCTTAGTTGGCAGTGGGAGGTTGAGAGACTAAACTCTTTTTTCTGCCTACATTCCCCAGAATGCCGTGCGGTTCTGGATTGGAGTTCGGTAAAATGATTGAATATTCACCCAGACGTTTAACCTATTGATATTGATCGTGTGTGTTGCAGTATCTGTTGTTATTGATTCATTGTTCAGCCCTACACACTCAGGTGTGCTGTGTTTATTCTGTGAGTCGGACTCTTTGTTGTTTTTTTTCCACAAATAACATGAACTAATAGGTTGTTGGGGACATAGAAAGGTCTTTATCCGTTTTGAAAGGAGTGCAAAATGATGTTTTTTTTTTGGTAATTCTTCAAAGTGAAAAGTCAGTGTTGCCCAGCAGCCGTCTGTGAGGCAACAGTTTGTTTCTGGATAATTTTTGAGTGTGCTGCACCCGAAGCACTTTTGTACCAAACCTCTCTGCAGTAGATGGTGCCGGGATGCCACCTGTGCTTAATTTCTACACCCAGCACTTCTTGTTTTGGAAGTAGTTTTTCCACAGCATCACAGAAAAGCAATTATTTTCCCAGTCCAGTTCAGCATAACATTAGGCTGCATGTAAGGTGATTATGGCTAATGGTAGTCATTTTGTTTGGCCGTAATGTGGCACTGCTGGGTAATTGAAGGTGAGTGCAGCAGAGAGAGAGTAATTTTTAACCTTTATGTTCTGAGGCAGGATTGAACCTCTGCGGTTTTTTTCCCAGCTCATCTCGGCTGCTGGCTGACGTTCCAGAGCTCTTTTCTGTGCTCTTCGATCTGTTAGCTGGCTGGTTCACTGTGTCACAATCAGCAGATATGCTGCGGTGCAAACATGTCAAAATGGCCAATCATAAAAATCAATCTAGAAACAAATAATATTGATTATGTAAAATTGGCTAAAACCTCTAACAAGACACTTTCCTAGCAAGATGAGCTATTCCATATAAGAGCAGTTGTTGTGGTTTAACAAGCATTTAAACCAGATTTCTGGGCTCATGAAGGTAAAAAACATTTATTGGTAATATCCTTGGTCTCTATAGGTATATGATTTTAGGTTTTGACCATACTTGCATGTTTGTATGAAAAGCCAAACCTGGGTTTATGCTCACTTCATTTATAATACACTGCAGAATTATGACACACTCCACCCCATTAATCCAACATATCTACTGTATTCTGCATGATAATTTGTGCAAAAAAACAAGCAACTTTCTAGCTTAGACCCTGAAATTCCTTTAGTAAAACCCCTAAATCTCCTCATGCTTCCTTAAACTGTATTGTTTGCTCTACATGTTGGGCTAATATGTTTAATCTCCCTGTTGTCGTCCTCAGATCTTCATCTGCACTCCTTTGTTGTTGTTGTTGTTGTTTTTTCAGCCCAGCTGAATTTGTAGTTTCCATTTTTCATGTCTGTCGTTGTTGCTCTGCTAGAAAATGTAATGTCTCGTATATCGGAAGGGATTTTTATTCAGACCAGAGAGAATTCATTGACCTGGCTCTCAGCAGTGAAATAAAGTTGAACTTGACCTCATGCTTCACAGACAGAAAAAGGAGATGCAGAAAGATGAACTTATCATCCAAGGCGCTTTCCACTTTGTTTCTAAATGCTGCTGGCAGAGATTCCTAACTCCAAGCAGCATGAGTGCATCCAGCTCTTAACCTTTAATGTTGAAAGGATTGCAAAGCGTGCTATTTGCATTTTGACCCAGTGCATTTACATAAAAATTCCTTGTACACAGACGTTTCTTTGGGTTTTATTGGGTATTATTGGGTTTCTAAAGCTTCAGGGTAAAAGCTGTGTCAGATGCATCTTGTACTAATTGCTTTGATAGCATGTTCAGCCATTACCATCCACTTGTAATATTTAACATGATTTATATTTCAGTTGCAGTAAATGTTTGACTCCTCAGGATCTAATTGCTGAGGTTCTGGTGACGCGTCCTGTAATTTACGCGAACAGATTAAGATATGTTCCTTACAGAAATCCAGCGGCTGCTATAATTATGTTGTCTTTAGTTTGGTTGGATCTTGTAGTAAACTTGAGTAAAATATGTAATGTAGGTTATCGTGGGTTCCTGTACATTTTCTCCTTTGGCTTAGTGGAAGTGGAGTCTTTTGCAGAGTGTGTGCATAGTGGCCATTGTGATTGAGTGCATCGCTTATTGTTTCCTGGTAAAAATGGCAGCAGGTGTTCTCTCTCTCTGTCTGTGGTTCTGGTTCTTGGGTCTTGGACTACTCCGTTGGTTATTCATTTGCCTCCTCTGTCAGAAGCCAGGCACCAGGCTGATGCACGATTCCTCCAGACCTCGTGTGTAATTCGGTGGAACTCCAGTGCAAACAAATCTGATCAAGAACCATTTCTGCATTCCACATGCCAGGATGAGCACACACACACACATACACAGCTGACAATTCATAATGCACACTTTACTGTACTGCCATAGTAGAAATAGGGGTGGAATGTTGTCGAAGAAATTAAGAAACAATAAAGGAACACTAGTCATCCATAACTAAGTCTTAATAAAGTCAGAGGGAAGGAAGTAGGAACTTTATAATACACACACCACTGAGCATGAAGGACTGCATTAACATACACACAGTGACGGCATAAATGACCTTCATACACGTGCACAAACTCCCAGCACACACTTCTAACCCTGTTCACCATTTTCTCCTACTTGCACAGTCAAACTCACACATTTTCATGCATGATAGTGTTTTGTCACACACAAACCTACATGCACACACGCGCCTCTGGAGGTCAATAAATCCAGCCATTAGCATTGAGATGTTCTCCATCATAGTCACTGTTGTGGAGCTGCTGCTATGAATTCATTTCATGCCTGGCTTACTGCATATTTGACCTTGGTGAGCTTATCATGTGTTTTCAAACACCCTAAACGTCACAATAAGGTCAGCACACCAACATGTCTCAATTTAGGTGAAGAAAAAAACATGCATTTGCAATTCATGAAGCAGACTGCCTAACAAATGATGATGGTCAGCAGGCTGGTGGATGTGAAGGAGTCGTGCAGCTGTTGCATCCTCTCTTACTGGAATCTGACCCACAGCTGTTGTTACATTAGATCTAGCAGGTTGGCAATGCAGCAGAGCTGTGGGGATGCAACATTCAGATTGAAGATGTAATGAATGTAAGGTTGTGCTTTAAAGGTTTCAGGTGAAGTCTGAAGCCGCACCCTGCAGCTTTCTGCACCGTGAGTTTAGGAGTACCATAAATGATGATGTGTGAAAAAAATGGAGCTCCTCTGGTTTCTCCCAGTGCTCCCAGTGTCAATCATTGTTGTGTAAGCGCTGCTCACACCCCCCCATTACGCTCTGCTGCACTACAACTGGTTCACCACAGATTAAAGAAAAAAGGCTTAAAATGTGTGACTAAGGGAAGGTGATTCTTGAAAATGAATTTTAAAAATCTGTTTGGAAGCAGCAGTCTCACCTCAGGAGGACTGACCTGCTGCTCTGGAAACATAACTTAGAAAAAGTTTAATAATACAGAGAAGCTGAAACTGTGCATATGGGAAAAACACACAGCATAATTGAGAATCAACTAACACTGCTTTGATCTAAAAGGCCAAAGAGAGGTCATCACAAAAGCATATCCATTTATAAGTAGTTAACTTTAATTTAAAGACATTTCATAAAGCTGTAGACTTCTTCAGGAGTTAAAGCCCTGAGACAAAACAATAAAGCTGCTGTTTTAATGGTTTTATTGAAGTCATTTGGATCCTACAGAGAACAAACCTGCTGACCCAACACTGGACACAAACTCTTGCTTTGGTGCCAAATAAAATGAAAGAAAGTTCAGAAGATTTGAATCAGAGAACTTTTCCCCCAGTGAGCAAGCTGACCTTTTTTAAACTTCCTGCTCTTTCCTCTGCAGTCACACTCTTCCCCCCCTCATGTCTCACTCTCTTCTTGCTCTTGTAATGTTTCTCATAACTACCTCTGACTACTATCATAGCTACCTTTACCACTACTATCATGTCTCACTAACTGCTTCTGTCATTTTTAGATTTATTTTAGACATTTATTACTTTATCACTTCTCTTCTAACAAACCACAATTTTCTGGATTCTCTTGTTTAAGCCAGATTATCCTTAATTTATCACAGGAAACTGGTGTTTCTATTGACTAATTGTAGAAGCTACCTCAGGCCACTAATAAGCCGACAGAAGTTAAGATGGAATTAGCTCCACTAAGGATTCATGGAGTCATGCATTTTCACATCACATCTTTTTCCTTCTTGAGACAAAGACGACGACACACTTTCCATTTATCCAGTCTGTGAGCTGACTGGATGTCAGTCACCATAAGACCTCAGCAGTGAACAGAATCTCATTTTATTTATTAAACACACAACACTGGGATTCTTAGAGACTCATGTCTTCTTAGCTGTTTCTCAACTTTGTGTTGGTTTTCTTCCATTTCTGTTTTACTGTAATGTTTATCTGCAGTTCATGTTTTACTTCTCAAAATAAAATGATAATATTCTTGTGTCATTGTGTGAGCAGATGGAAGCCAGCCGTCTCTTGCCCAGCCATCCCTGACATTACAGAGTTTTCCTTACGGAGGCTGTGAGTCTGTGGAGCTCTCCTACCAGAGCGGTACGTCAACTGGATCCTTCACCTTACAAAGTTTCTTCAGACATTTGTTTTCAATCTGGGCTGAACTGAATTCATGTAACAGCACCTCATCCCCACTGGTGCTTTTTGGTGAGAAATGGCAGCCATATTGGAACTGAACTTTGGGTTTCTTGGTGAGCTCAAAGTTTAATGGTCAAAATTCAGGCTTCAGCTGTTATTTTTGTTGCATTTCCAACCAGGAAGTCGTTTTTCAGAGTGTAACCACCATAAATCCACACAAACAATGGAGCTACTTTTACCGGCCTGAATGTTTGTCCACGTTTAATTTGATATGAATTTTAGCTGCTTCTAAGGAACCCTTGACAGGCTGGTTAGGGTCCATTAAAGCCAAAGGAGTTGATCCAAAAGAAACAACTTTGTTTTTCACATTTTGTTCAACGAGTTCTGTCCAGATTATTTTAACAGTTTGTGTGAAAAATGGCTTTGATCCCACAGGTCAGTTCCAGGCGGGCCAGTTCCAGCCAGCTATTCGAGTTGCAGATCTCCTGCAGCACATCACACAGATGAAATGTGGACAAGGATATGGGTTTAAGGAAGAGTATGAGGTAAACACACAGAAACAAACCGCTCACAAAGCAAAGCATGTAGACGAGGTAAAGCAATAATCAGCTTTCCAGTTATGGAATTAGCTTTCCACGTATGGGAAGCTAAATATTGCTGCCAAAAAAAGCTTTTTATGCTTTCTTTAGGTCATATGAATGCAGATATGAGGGAGACGCATCAGGTTAAATGTTTTTAATGTTTTAAGAAGCATTAGCTCACTCTTGGCGTAGTTACACCACATTAAGGATTGTTTTTGTCTTTTTCTGCCTTTATTCTTCAATGTTGTAAAGTTTTTACATTTTCCCGTGGAACATGATTCATTATTAAAGGGGAAAATAATGAACATAAACTACAAAAATGTTGTTAGTGAGTTTGAAGAGTGCTAGTTACAGCCAGAAAATCCTGCTTCAACTTTCCTCTTTCAAACCCATTAGAAACTGGGACAAAACCCAAAGCTAGCAAAAACGTAGCCCCTCGTGTTGAAGCACAAAGATAAATCCATCCGTTAGTTTCATAAAGCTTGAAGTACTGATTCTCCACAGACTCACTACATTCTCAACTGAACATGTTCTAATCAGTGATGATGCAGTTGCTGAAATAAAACAAATACGGGGGAAACTTTGATGCAGTGAAATCAGAACCTGGTGGGGAATGAAAGGACCAGATATTCAGAACCTGTCCTGGTTCAGTGGGCTCAGTGGGGAACCCACTGTCACTCAAAAAGTCCGAGGGAAACACAGACCAGAACTTAAGCCTTAAAAAAGATGTGCAGGTTGCAGTGTCTTTATTTGACACACGGCCCTGTACTTTTGTGTCATTAAAGAAAAGTCTAAAGCAAAAATACAACAGGTCATTTAGAGTTTGGGTGTTTGCACTGCGAGTTAAAGAGCTTTGAATCGCTCAGGTGTTTTCACCTGTTCTACCAAATTCCTTTTACTGACAGGGAAAAGTTGATATCAGAATTCACAGGACAGTTTCCACAATAAGCAACACTTTTTATGGGATGTGTTGGTAAGTTTATGGGACTCTGAACACTTTGTTGGATGAAGTGACAAATTAAAACTTAAGACCGAAATGGAGGAAAACAAATGTAGTGAATAAAACATAAATGTTCCCTGAAATGGAGGCTGCTTATGAAAAGCTGAAGTGTACAATGTAAAAATAAAAAGTCTTTCTTTTCTTCCTGATGTTTAATTAGAACTCAGTTAGCATTCAATCAATTACTTTAAAATAAAATTTAAAAACAATTTTTGAATCAAGACCTTGGTAATCGGGTTCCTTTATTTATTTATTTTGCAGCATTAAGTGGTTGAGTTGAGTTGATGAAGGCGGCAGCTGCCATGTGAGACAAAGGGGTCATATTTATTATTAATATATGACCATGCTGATACAGAACAAATTAACTGTGAGCTTCATTTTCAGTTTTTCCTTCCTCTTCTTTCAGTGTTATCAACATTAAACTCATTAATTTAATGCACCATTTATTATGGAACCTTTTTCAAATTATTGCATTGTCTTATTTAACTTATTTACTTTTCTTCTTTCCTCTAATTATTATTCTGCTTGGCTATCCCTCCTTCCTCTGTCCTTTAAAATCTATCCTGATTTATTTCTTTGTCTCTGAAGATAAATGTGAGGACAGGCACCAGGAAGGCTCTGTTTTCGTCTCCTTCAGCCTCCCATTCTCAGAAGAATGAATATTTTCTATTACCGACTCTGCATGCGTGTTGAAAATTGTCCCTCCGTGATACTGCGACTTATATTTTCATTTGCTTCCTGTCATTTCGCTTCAAACCCACTGATACGTTTCAGGGGAGAGAAAATGTGATTTATTCTTGAGTGTGTGTGAATCTGTGTGTAACGAGGGGACACACACACACACACGCGCGCGCAGAGGGGAACTTCTTTTTTTATGATTCCACTTGTCTCCAGCAGCAACTGATTTGATCCACATTAGAAGACTTTGGAAGTTTATCTTCTCAACATTTTGTTCAACATACTGTCTGCTCTATTTGCTGGAAATGTACATCCAGGCTTATTTCCTCACATCTAAAGCTCCTGTGTGATGAATTAGCGTCCACCACCACGGCTGCTATGAGCAGCTTTTACTGAGTCTTTTTCAGTGTGAATGTACAGACACTGTGTTGTGAATATTCAGGGATGGAAAGTATGAAAAGAGTATGACATATTCTAAAAATTTGTTTTTTTTCCCAACATTCTCATTTCTAAAGCATAAAAGTCAAAATTTCTGTTTTAGTTTTAATATTTCAAAATATAGTTCATCCAGAAATCCTCAGATGTTTAAATAACTATTGTAATTATAAAGGGCCCTAACAGCAACAAAAAGGAGAAATACATTAAAAAAAACACAATACTATAAGGAATTACAGTTGACCTCTGCCTGGCTGTGGTTTAGGCTATTAACTCCAATGTAATTCACAGAAAATCCAACTAGTCCCAATCTTTTTGTAGAGAATATCTAAAATATGCAAAAGAAAATGTAGCTTAAGAAACTGATTCGGAAAATGCTGGCTCTTGATTGGCTGGCGTTTCAAACCAGCCAATCAAGAAACTCCATTCATTCATTCAGAGGGTAAAAAGTTATTTTTCTTACAGAGTGGTGGTAATAAATGGATTAAAGATATTTTATAAGATTAATTTTTGTTAGGTGGTCTGTGTTATATCAACATTGCACTGGTTGGTCCTTTGAGTTTAGGAACCTTTTTGCACCTAAATGGTCCATCAGTCACTGTGGTATGAATGTTAGAAACAAAGTCAACAAAACAAGACAATAATATTTCTCTGAAAACAGATCTAAAAAAGCTTAACTTTTCATCTGTCTTTAAGAGATTCAGGTGGCGCCTGGGTGCTCAGATGTAGAATATAAAGAAAAAAGGGGTTTGAGGCTTTTAGACAACTTTTTTCCTTCTGAACTTTAGGGCAAGAAACAGCAAGTGAACTGATGTGAATAAATGACCATGAGGGGAGAAGAAAATGTCCTTTTGCCTCATAAATGTAGCCCACATCTCAGCACAGCAGCAGTGCTTCTCTTATGTATTTATGTATATGGTCACATTTCGGTCCCCAGTGCAGTGGCTGCCTCAGTGTGCCTCTGTCTGCTTACACACCCCATATGGCGTCTTTTTGTCCCCGTCTCTGTGTGTGATGTGACCTACTGTGTTGAAACCGATTAACCTCACTAACATTGACAGCAGCCACATTGTCAACATTTTGCTCCCCAGTGGGAGTACACTTCTTCCATTTCAAGTAAAACCCAACTTATTTTTTAAATGTGGCACCTGAAACAAATCAAGCAGCCATTAGGTTATTGCAGTGTGCCATTTGGATGAGCTGCAGCTTCAACATTTTGGTACATTTCTTCTTTTTTTCCTTCTTTTACTGTCTGAATGTTTGGTTCTCTACCTCTTAGAGTTGGAAGACATGTCAAAATATGTGGCTTGATTGGGTATAGTGCTGTGTGACATTTGGTGGAAGGAGATTGCCCATATTTCCATCTCTATATGTAGTTTCTTCATTATTTTATTTTCAACCCATCAAAAACATGCCTGGAATGTTGCCTTGGTTTGTTCATGCATGTTTGAGAAATCCTTTAATCTCCATGGCAACCATGCAGCTGTGAAAAACACCCGAGTGGACCTAGCTCCGCTTCCAAGGACGGAGCTCCACCCCAGAGCTGCCTTCCCCTGCGACCGCCCCACTCAGCTCCTAAAGACTAGCCAACAGCAATTAGCAAACACCTGGTGGAACTGCACATCCGTTGAGCTTATTCTACGAGCTACTTCTGAGTGCAACACTGGTAAAAACATTGTTAAAGGGTGAATCAAGGACTTCCTGGAGGCAGAGTTTCAGAAAGAGCAGTTTTTAAAGAGACAGAGACCCATGATCAAAGTGTTAAATTACAAAGTAACATTTCTCTTAACTCAAATTTGACATATTTAGTGTTTTTATGACAACTGAAGTGTTTTGCAGGCATATAGATCCATTTTATAGTACAATCAAGTGACTGTTACCTACAGTTGGTTTTATATACAGCATAAAAATGATGTGTATATCAAACATGACTTAAAGGAAATTTGACTTAGCCCAGGTGTTTGCTAAGTGCTGCAGCCACTAGTCTAGTCCAACTTGCTTTCTTATCATTTTTGTACAGCACTTTGGTGCCGTTTTAAACCTGTTTTTAAAGTGCTATATAAATAAATTTGACACCAACACTGGAGGAGCTGAGTGAGGAAGCAGAGAGGGAGGCATTAAAGTGCTGTTGCCTGTTGCAGGAAGCAATTAATCAATTAACCGCATGATAAATTAAAATGAGATTGATCGTTTTCTGTTGCTTACAGAGACAACATAATCCATTTTATTTAGGATTTTGATCATGTTTGTTTTTATTTCCGTTTAATGAATTGCATTTTGTGGCTGCGTTAAAATATCTTCCAGTTCAGCATAAGGTGATGTTTACAACAGTATTTATTGATCTTTGAGAAGGTGAACTGGTATTCTTATGCCATTATCAATTAAATGTTGTCTCAGAACAACAATATTATTGTGTATTGAAATAATTACAGTTTATAGTCCAGCTAAATGTGTTGTTGTGACAAACCCGGTTAGGTTAAACATTCACATAGTTAAAAACACACACAGACCTTTAACGTTGTTCTGCCTATTTTTGTTTTAGGATAGAAACAAATCTACAGTATTTAACGTTGGACACACAAAAATATCCAAACTCCAAATTCCATGTGCCAGAATCAATTTTCTGCTTGACTAAGCGATATGTTTAGGTGTCTATTTTTCTGTCTCGTTGCATTTATTGTGTGTGTGTGTGTGCATGTAGGTCAGATCACTGTCTGAAAGTGAAAGCTGTTGTCTGGCCTTCTTAAGCCCTTAATGGACTCAAAACGGGGCTGTTCACTTGTCCCTACTGGGAGATTTTCAGCATACGAGTGACCTGAGAGCGTTGGAGGAGTTGTTCTAAAATAGTTCAGCGTCCATATGGCAGCCTTTGAGAGTTGGGGTTTAGTTGCTCCACAGATGCTTGCAAAGGACGTTTTTGTCATATCCTCTTCCACTCAAAGTGCATTCAACAAAAATAATAAATGCGTATATGATCCAACATACATTGAATGGGGTGTTAGTACAGTAGTTTGTTCACCAAAGTGCATGATGAAGAATGCATAAAGCAGAAACCCACATTAGAGCGGCTCATGCATTTTTGTCCTTGCTGCGTCTGAAATGCTTGTCACACAGGCCAGGCCTCAGCAGGGAGCGCAGACAATCTGCCTTTTCTCCTCTAACAAAGGAATGAGTAAATATTCTTTCACTGGAACCCAGGAGGACAATAAATACTAACTTTGTTCTCGTTTTGTACCTTTTTTTCACTGTACAATTTGAAAACACAACATTTTGCCAAGTATTTTGGTTTAGTTTTTAGTGCAAATAACTCAGATAAAACTAACTTTTCAACATGAGCTTGTTTTACATCAATAATTGCTTAACATTGATAAAAATGTACTAGTTCCGCTAGCAGATTATTTTTTTATTACATAGGAAAGATTTCTTGTTATAAGTGAAATATTTACTTATTATTGACCTGAGACAATCTCCTAGAGCTTGTGAAAAAGTTACCTGTAAGTTAGTTTGGTCTTAATTCAAGTGTAATAAGATCTTTGCGATAGGAACTAAACCACCATGCTTGGTAAGAGTTTTTTTCTGCTTACTGCTGTTTGGGTTTTGGCAAAACGTGAGAGCAGGTTTCCACTGCCCAGGCTGGAAGAGGGAACTGGTGCCGTTTTTTCTTTTTTGTTTTTGTTTTTTGAGTTCACAAACATCCCAGAAGATGCCTGACTTCTCTGAACTACTCCTGATTTACCTCTGAATGAAATGTTTTCATAAGATTAATCAGATTGCCATTGTAGAGAGAGTTTAAGCCCCATTTTGGTGTCACCAGAGTGATGCCTCTTCATACATATTCATGTTGCAGTTTCAACTCACGCCAGCCAGAGTGTTGCTGCATGAGCTCCGGGGTTCCCACCATATGTGCATGCATATTATTGTGTGTTCCTTCTTGGTTTCATGACAGTTTGTGTTTGTGCACACATGAACCCATGCACGTCTACATGTGCCTCTGCAGGCCCTGGCGGAGGGACAGGCAGCACCTTGGGAGACAGCCAAGAAGGACGAGAATCGCAACAAGAACCGCTATGGCAACATCATCGCATGTGAGTACTGCACTGACTTTCGTGAAGACTGTTTTTTTGTTTTTGTCTGTTTTACAGAGAGCCTTAAATGATGTTAAGGTTTGATTGTGTGGTTTAATATGGTTTCTTTATCTCAACAGTTAATTTTGCTCTTTTTACTGTAGCAGAGTTCAAATTATCACAGCTGTTAATTTCCTTTAGTCACTGTTAATAAAGGGACTAACAATTACTTAAAGAAAATAATAATACCTGTAAGTATTACCAAGCTTCCCTTACTGTGACATCATTTCACAGTGTGGATCTACTCACTGTGATCTACAATAGCTGTCTAGTAAAAGTTGCATCTAATCAGTCTGTAGCCAGAGTGGAAAGGCATTTGAAGTCCAGCGTGACGTTTGCACAGTCAGTGGTGATTTGAGGTGCCATGTCGTCTGCTGGTTCTGGTCCACTGGGTTTTCTGGACTCCTCAGTCAACACAGCCATCTGCCAGGATTTTTAGAACACTGCAAGTTTCCTTCTGCTGACAAGCTTTATGGAGATGCTGGTTTTGTTTTCCAGCAGGACTTTGTACCGACCCACATTGCCAAACGCACTGAAAGCTGGTCCAATGATCATGGTGTTATTTTCAGCTAACTGACCCGACCAGAACCCAAAGAGAATCCATGAGGCATTCTGCAGGGGAATATGAGACAGCATACCCATGACATTCTGAAAATATTATTTTTTGCAATATTCTCATTTTCTAAGACACAGAGATGCTTTGTTATCTTCTAGCCTTTGTGAAGATTTGAGTATTGTAGAGCTCATGTGTTTATTTACTCAATAATTCATTTTCCTAAAAGTCTTTTTGAATTGTTCTTTATTAAAATGCAGTTAATTCATTACAGACCCTGCAAATAAGTCCATTTCTTTTCTAATCGAGTCCCACAACTAATAAAATAGTTATTGGACAAAAATATCTGCCATATCTGGGACGCATGAAGATGCATTATTGGAGATCCTTCCTTCCATGCTCAAATATTTTTATTCATTTATGTATTTATATTCTAAAACAATATACACATCCTGTACAATGTTTTAAATAGTCCCACATTTCTTTTAATCTGAATTTTTCATCATTTTTAAATTTGAATATTCAGAGATAAATTGTGATGTGCGTACAATAACATACATTTCTATTCTATTCTATTATAATCTACAACAAAATGAATGTTTCATGTTTGTCTATGCAAGAAAGAATTGAAACTGTTAATTAGAAAAAACTGATTCCCTGGCTTTGCTGCCTACCTTCTGTCTTAATGCACTTTTAAACACCATTGATACTTGGATTTCAAACTTGTGTAAGTCTAATACAGGAAACCTAGTAATAAGGAATTGCTTTCAGTTTGCAGAGGGATTTTCTTTCAATCCTGCCTGATGATCAAAGGCTGCAGCTGCTATTTTATTCACAGAGACTTTTGTCAAAATGAGCCTTCATTTCTGTGCAAAGACGGACTGCAGTAATGATATTCGGAGTGAGGACTGCATGTAAGATTAGTGTGTGTGTGTGTGTGTGTGTGTGTGTGTGTGTGGTTGTTGGTGTGCATTAGCATTTGAATATAACGGTGTGTCCTTTTCCATGCACCAGCGATGTCCGTCTGATTGAACGTTCAGTCGTTGCCTGCTTGTTATCTTGCATAAGGAAACCTCATGTCTCTATTACACTGGAACAACAACGGATTGTTTGATTTAAGTTTTAAAAGGTTTTATGGTTTACTTGTTTGCCAGCATAAGCAGCATGATCCATATGCATAGCATTTTAGGCTTCATATTTTACGGTTAGTGCGTATTAGTGTCCACAGGCCTGGGACTGTGGACATATTTCATTATGAGGGTTTAGATGTCACGGCAAAGACACTGCACTAACCTGAAGGCTTTAATATGAAACTTAGCGCCGGAATGAAATAGCCTGTCAAAGACTTGATAGCCAACAGGAATTATGATAAATTTGCTATTAGTACAAATCCTTTAATTACAAGGGCCTAGTAATGGAAACTGTCCATCTTGCTTGCTGTGATTGTACAAAGGCTAATTTTCTTGAGAAAATGTTTTAAAAGGCCCTGGGGCAAACGAGTTTGTGCCGTGTCTTTATTAGAACATGTAAATGTGGTGAGACAGGAGGGTTGACTGTCTCCAGCTCTCAGAATGGATGCAAGCTTTTTTCCTCGTATGCAAGGCTAAAATCACCTCTCCATGTCTGGTCTTAAGCCGTAAGAGGTAAACTGTCCTGTTTTCACATGAAAAGTGCATCAAAACATTTCTTGCCTAATGAAACGGTGAGTGGGCTCTTTGATTCCACGGTGAGGTTAATCAGAGGAGGCCTGCTCTTGTATGTGCAGGCTGCATCATAAAGTGTTGATGCAAACAGATTTGACTGAAGCTTGAACTGGTCTATGTGATTTATGATCAGAAGCCAATTTCACCATCCATATTTATAGTTAGCTGATTTAAAATTATGCAAAGAGTTTTGTACTGTTGTCTGTTCTTTTAAAGGGGCAGTATTGTGTAAAATATATATATTTTTATTTAGCTTTATTCCATGTTATAATGTTATTCCCTCATCAAAAGCATTTGACTATTTCATGCATGTTTAAGAACTATTTGAATGTCCTGTTTGGGTTTGTGAAACGCTCTGGGGAACTAAGCGCCGCCTCCAAACTGCACCTCCTCCACTCAGCTCCTTCAAACTAGCAGCAGCAGCAGTTAGCAAACACCTAGTGGAAGTGCGCTCATTGTATGAACTATTTCTCAGTCCAGTGCTCAGATGTAGGTTTGTAAACACTTAATAGAGGAATGTTGATGTGAGGACGTCAACATGAGGCAGAGTGTCGGAGAGAACAGGAGCTTCTTAAAGAGACAGAGGTCCAATTTCAAGGGATCAAACTTGACTCAAAGTCATGTTTGATAAACAACATTTTTGTAACAGCGGAAGCCGGCATACTTACTTGATTGTTCTATAAAATGATACTATGTGGCTGGAAATACGTGGTAAATTCTGCCCCTCTGAAGGTTTTCATTTTGAGTAAAGACTCTTTAGGATGGGAATGAACACCGACTAACACAGACTTTGACAGAATGAGATGTGACAGTTTGGTATGAATAGATGCAGTGTTGCATCTCGACTGTTTAGAAACTGCAGAGAAAGGAGACATCTGTTTTGTTTAAATTTATAGTCAAACACCGACTTCATATCCAAGTCAGTGTCAGAAACACCAGCGAACTTGCCCTTGTTCTCATCCTCCTTCGTATTCAAGCCAGTTCTC
>NW_006800045.1:1325785-1362582 GCF_000485575.1 Poecilia formosa | reverse complement strand
CACACACACACACACACACACACCATATAAACATCTACAAGTAAACAAGAATACACACACCCTCCATGCCTGCTCTGTTCAGAATGGATGATTCTGCAGCTCATGATGTGGCAAAAGTTTAATTGTTTGTTCAGCAAAACTAAAGACATTAGCAATGAGCTGATAGAAACAACCAGATCAGTTTATGATGTTTTCGACAAAAGTAATCCAGGAAGAGATTTTACATTTAGACCTCATTATCTAATGAAAGTGAGAATAATGATCAGAAATAAAATGCTCCTAAATGGCAGTTTACACAATTCTTTATTGAAATGATTGAACAACAAACAACTTGAATATTTGTATTTTAAAGGTGACCTAAGAAGCTTCCTTGACAGGTTAAGTAGATCCATGGGCGATTCAAAACATGTTCATTACAGTTTCTGCACAAAATCAATCTTAGATGATGAGATTCTGCTCCTTTCAGAATCAGCAGTTTTAAGGCGTTTTGTCACTTTAAATCCAAACAAGGTGCTGCTGGCCACGCCCCCAAACTAAATGTTTACACTCGCATGTGAAAATGGCTGCAAACAAATGTGCAATTAAACAACCGTACATCTTTGAAAAGCATTAGTAGAGCCTCCTGGTAAAACCAGCTGACCAAATATGCTGGAGCTCAGCTTGGGTTGCTAGGTAACGGGCTGGGCTTTGCTGGGGTTGCTAGGTAATGGGCAGCACCTACTTATTTGTGACAATACATTCTGGAGGTTTTTGAAATGTCTCATTTTCCAAACACCAAAAAACATTAAATTATTGTTTTTTCAAGCATTTGAGTTGTTTTTAGAAGCAGTAACCAAATGGAAGTACAAAAAACATGCAAAATGTGAATTCTGCATAATGCGTGCCCTTTAATGCACACACACCTCTACTAAGATTTGGTCTTTTGTTCGTTAGCTGGCTGCAGAGAACGTCTTCCTTATCTCCGGTTTTGGGGGAACAGCAAATCAGCGCCAAAGAAACAGCTGCTTTCCAAATACAGTGGATATGTGAATGTTTGGCAAATAATTTGGATTTATGCGGATAAAAAAACTATTCCCAGGTTTTTTTATCCGAAAAACCTGGGAATAGTCAAATGTGTGGATACTGACCTGTGAGCATGCGGGGGTCCACTGTACTCGAAAACCTAGAATAACCCAGGAAACTCAGAATATTGTTGATCGGTACATATTATTGAAATTACCAAATGGTCTTTGACAATGCACATCCATTCTGGTTCAAAATACAGCCACTGTAATCTTTCATTCACCCACTCAATCTCTAAGGGAGGCCAGGAAGAAAACACAAAACAAAAGCACAGAGAGAATTTTGTTTTTAACTATCGACTATTTAATATTCACTGAATAACTTGTAGAGTGGATATGAACCTTTGTATTACTAAAGTTAGCTGAGGTTGCTCTTGAAAAGTAAGAGCTTATGTCTCAATCATGCCATGCAGTGCAAAATACATTTGTCTTGCATTGGCCTTTTTGAACTGGCTTTGCAGAGACGGCTCATTCCATCAGAAACACATGCAACGAGGCGGCATCGTGATAAGTCACAGAGGAACACGCCAACTCACTGCCCAGCGTGGACCAGCAGCCCGACACAACCGACACGTGCAACACTCAGAGGCGAAAAGACTGAATGTCCAGCACACACAGCTCAAATATCTGCCTCTAGAAACACACACCAGTAAAGAGCCGATGCTTATGCACAAACACACCATCCACTGTTTGCCATTTGTGACTCTTTCAAGCCCTTAAAGTCAGAAAAATGTGTTGATGTGCTGATAAAAAGAAGGTTTGGCTATTTGTTGGATTATTTCTGAGCAGCTAGGATTTTTAGTGGACAGAGGACAGATTATTTTTTTTGTTTTAATTGATTCCTAAATTTTAAGCTTAATGTTTCAGTAAATCCTGATGTTTTAAAAAAGCAATGCCTGTGTGAAAACAGTGCTGTGGTGCTGAAAATGGATTTAGTTCATTCTTAGGATTACTAAAGTGACTGAAAATTTAGCAAAATAAAGGTTATAAATGAAATGTTTGGATGTCTCTTCAAGGAGATATTTTCTCTCTCACTTTCACCAAGTATAAAAAGAATTATGTGGCAAATTATGTTTTTATATATTACTAGTCTTAAGACTCGATTAGCATCTTAATTCCAATAATTGCATTGTCTGTAAATATTTGCATTTTAATTGAGAAGCATAGAGACAAAATAAGCAACATTTTCAAGTAAAAAACTTACTGTGCTGCTAAATTAGCACAATTCATTAATTAGACATATATTTACTGTTTAAATCTGTTAGTTGGGGTTTTCAACCATCAGATTGGTGCAAAGTGCTTTGAAAACTTACTTTTTTTAAAACGTGGACTCTGACATTAGCGTCTGACATAAGCATGTGGCAGCGCCTGTGCTGCTGCCACATGTTTAGCATTGAGACGCTGGTTTATGTAACTCCTTTCAGAACAACTTGAACAAAACGACCAGCATCCCATCAGATCATTTTTTGAAGCATAAATTAACCCCCAGTTGACCAAGAGAAATGGTTTTGTGGATGCTGCCTGTGCGTCGGATTGATGGGAGTACCAGGAACACATGAATACAACAGTTCCACCCAGGATCTTTCTATGTAACTGATTAAATGCAAAACAATTTTTAATGCGCTAAAATCTGCAGTTAAATATTTGAAATTAACACATTCCAGTTGCAGTTGCAGTTATTGTAATACATGACATTTTAATGTTCAATATGTTTATTTTGTTGTATTTATATCTTATTTTAAAATTTTAATGTTACATTGTACATGATGTATTCTACAAAACTACAGACAGACAACATATAACTCTATTTGTGAAAAAAATTGTGAAAATCTTCTCAGCACAAGACTTGTGCACCAAGGAGAGACATTAAAACTTTTATTAACGTCTTCAACACTTCAACACCTGATTAGAAAATGAACTCTGTTAATGTAAAACTTTGTAATATTGTCTGGATTCCCTGTCAAACAAAATGCTTGCAAAGAATCCATGAAGATATTTTATTTGTGACTACAAAGACGCTGCTGGGTGTTTTAACAGACCCTGAAGCATATGAGAAGCCATGCAGGCTTCTCACGGCGTCGTAAGTTTGGAAACGTGCCGAAGATTTGAGTCCAAGAGATGAATCAAACTGCAGAACCAAACAGAACAGGCAGTTCATTTCCACGGCTGGCTCAAAGCTTCTGAAGAAGCAAAGTTCTCTTTAGATGAAGCGCACTAATTATCACTTCCAGCATTTTCAGACTCAAAGTTTTTCTGACTTTTCAAGACAATTCACACAAGACGAGATGAATGTTGTGAGTCTAGTTTGCAGGGTTCAACTTTGATTTCCTTCATGGTTTCTAAACCTGAGGCATCATGAGGCTGTAAATGTTCATCAGTAAACAGCTAACACATGGGACATGCAAGCACTGAGGGAACAGCAACATCTAACTAGTACAACTTGGTTCAGGTGTATAAATGTTCTAAATGTGAATGTCTGACTTGTCATAACGACCAGTTAAAGTGTTTTTACCTAAAAAGTTTAATTCTCTTACTGATACTATCATTTGGTAATTTCAGGCTTGGTGTCTTATATAAGTACGCCTGATCATGTGTTTAGGAAAACCGGAACATATTTACTGAAAAACGCCTCGACTTTGAAGAGCAACAGTGTTACAATGTTCACCTTTCAGCAGGGAATCATATCGTCTTTCCATTATTGTGCTAATTGCTGTAAAGAAAGCAAAAATAATTGCTGCTTTCATGACTCTACAATGGGATTATTAGTTTGGAAACATGAAACAGTAACTCTGCAGGCAGCCAAGCTGTCTGGCAGACAAACAGAGTAAAAGGTAGCAACCAGGATAAGCAAAATGTGCAGGCCTCCTACTGCACATCACTGCATGAGTGATTATCTTTTAACCAGCAACAACTTATGTAATCATGGTTGTGGAAATGATGTTAGTCTTTATAATGGGATTTAAATCATTAGCGACTAAAACTGTCCAACATATTTATAAAACTTTAAGTAAGACGGAGAATTATCTCCTTTGAGGACGAAATGTGGTTGGAAAATAAAACTAAATAATCATGGAAATGTTTGGTGAATTCAAATCGAAGACGACCAAAAGCAGAACTCCAGGCTGGGTTTATTTCTGAAAGGAAGAACATTTCCACATGCAATGTGAAAGGAACTCGAGGGATTTGGACTCTCCTTCAGAGTGGCGCAAAAATGAAAATCTGCAAATCTCAATAAACTGAAGGAGTGTTAAGAAGGCCCAAATTCCTGCACAACACAGTGATGAGGTCACAAAAGGAATGTAAAGTCACAGCTTCTGAAATTTAACTTTATTTTTAACATGTGTATTAATCTCTGTGATGTGAAAATCTGGTGAGGACTAGATGACAGTTTCACTTAAGCGTTCAAGTGCCAAAGCTTCGAAGTAAATTCAGGAGTGGTATCTCATTTAAACACTGAAACTTTGTTGTCATAACAAGATTTAAAACCTGTTAAAATGAGATTTATATCTCATTAACACCAAAATATATTCTCTTTTAGAAAGAAAGAAAGGTTGGAACAGTAACAGCAATTCTTCCTGGGATTTTTAAATGTCATCTAGAAGAAACAGAGTGAGAAGGAGGATCGTAGTGAGTCTCTTTATGCCCTTTAACGAGTCGTAATCAGTCAGAGGGACATGATATTATATCTCCTTATAACAAGAAACTCAATTTTACAAAGAGATTGTAGAGAGATTTTCTTCTTTTAGCGAGGAATTCTCATTAATATTTATTTCTCGTTTGGACATAAATTAAATTATGTCCAAACTGACAGTTAAACGCTGCCAACTGTTTACATCCTGGTGTGTCGAACTGCTGATTTTAAAGATGGCCTACTCAAGTCGACGGATCCTTTATTCAATGCATTGCAGTATCCATATCTTTCATCCTTAAGTATTCATTCTGTGCTTAATTCACTTCATTTCACCTCTCATCAAGTTTTATCTCTCTGTGTATAAATATAACTTACCGTAATTAACAAGCTTGACGTCTTTGTTTAGATTTTTTTCCCTGTTTGTTTTGCTCATAGGAAGTTGGCCAAAAAGCAGAAGGAAACTGCGAGCAGCTCCACCCAGCAGAGGGAGATGGGTCCGGTCACCACGGCCGACAAGAGCACCACTAAAGTCAGCACCTTGCACAAAGACGACCCGTTCTCCACTTCCAGCCCAGACCTCAACGGCTTCAGTGAGTAAAATTCATCTGTTCTACATCCTCTAGATTCACACTGTTACTGGCAGCATCCGTACATTATTCCAGAAACCTGAAGACGAGCAGGAATGCACCGAAACGCTTAAGTACCGATCCGATACGGAGAAACAGCACTGACAAAAATGTAACATGTTCCTGTTTTTAAACACAGACATAAATGTATTGAATTACTAATTAATTTGGCCAGTACAGTACATGTAAAAACAACCCAACTTTAATTTGCTCAGTCAGTGAAATTATGACGGCCAATGTAAAATGAAGAATAAAAAAACTGACAAAAACAAAAAGTTCACTACGGTGGTGAACGTAAAATAAACAGATCTTCTTTCAAATGGTCCTGAAAGTCCAAATAATTACTTGCAAAATTAATTGAATTAAGTTATTTCATTATTTCATTATTTAGAGCTCAAAACATAGAATTAGACTGAATAGATCTGCCTTTATTCGACTGAAACTGTCACTGGTACCCAATCTAGATTTCAGTATTAGGACCAATAGAGATATTAATATCAAATCAGTGCTAATGCATGAAAAAGCAAGAGCTTCTTGTATTAATGTCCTTCTATTGCCTGGTTCTCTGTCAAAACACACATTAATGGTGTTATTAACCAAACTAACATACGTTTTGATTAAAAATAAAACTTCAAGGTGAGCAGATAACGCAGTACGTCATAAGCTTCCATCTTACTTTGAGCTTCTTTTAGACATAACTGCCTCTTCCACTCACAGATTGCATCTTGCAAAATAATGGACTGCATTTTTCTATATTTCTTCTTAAAATGACTCATATTTGTGTGTCCGGTATAATTAGACAGTTGCTCTCAGGCGGGGATTTTTCTCTTGTAAATGTCACGCTGGCCTTTGGGGAACTTGGCTTTTGAGAGCTACAGGTCCAATTTAATGCTGGTCATAACTGCCTGCACTCTTCTTCTTAACTCTCCCTACTGATGTACAAAAATTGTTCCTGCACTGAAAACTGCAGACTGAGTGATGTTACATTTGTTGCATTTTGAACATTCAGGTTCAATTCATTCTTCTACATTTATACACTACAGTACGTAGTTTTGTATAAACTTTTTTGCACAACTTTAAATAAACTTTTTGATTCATTTTTTTAATGCTGGGTAAACCTCTCAGTTAAATGTAAAAATCAGAAGGATGGTTTTAAGACAGACGTTTTGTTGGTCCTTCGGATGCTGTCTGTTCATTTACATTCACTAATAATCCCCTTACTTCTTCTCAGAACAGTTCAGTTTACTCAGTGTTCATTCACACCAGCCCTGTTTAGTCCACTTTAATCAAACTCTAGCTTGTTTGCAAAGAAAGTCCATTTCATTTCAGGAAGTGTGAATGTGCAGCTGCACTCTGGTCTTCGTAAAATCGTAGGTCTCAGTTTGGTTGAATTGAACTCTGGTTCTGTTTGAAAAGCAAAAGCAGGAAAGCAGACTGTAGTGTACTACAACACAGTGCATTCTGGGTAATTACAACCAAAACAAACACGAGAGTCTAGCTCTATCAGAAGAATTGGCTCGTGGTTTTTTACCAAAGATCTAAAATCCTCCAACCTCTAAAATCTGACGCTGCTCCATTTTTGTTTAAATTTTGTGAAGAAGGAAGTTCTCATCAGTGTCGTCTTCAGAGGGTTTCGTGATTTTTTATTTTTGGTGTTCTTGGCACAGCGCCCTCAAAGTCGAGGACGGGGAAGATTGTTTGATACAACGCAGTGTGAAAGAAACTGCAGCAGCTGAAATCGTTACAACGTTGGTCCTCAATCAAACCGAGCCGACCGACTGTGAAAACTCCCCTACATTAAATTACACACAGGTGGACAGAGTTGAATTATTATGTGACGTTTGAAGGCATTTGGTTGTGCTAAATACAAATGCATAGCATACTCACATTTCTGCACATTTCTGTTTGTGAAAAGTTAGGAAATTTTGTACCATAATGAACCACTTGTTGGTCTATCACAAAAAAAATAATAAAATACGGGAACTGTGGGAACTGAAGGAAGTTAAAAGTTACCCATAACAATGTCACAAATTAGTGTCCTCCTATCTGTAATTCAGCCTTGGTAGTATTTTTTCTGAAATGGACAAACATTTACTTGCATGCAGCACACTCTGCCAGGCTCAGTCCTAATGAGACTGAAAGCGCTGACACAGAGAAGGGGACCCAGTAATATTTCTGCAAGGAGTCTCACAGGGCAAATAACCTTTTTGTGTTATTGCATTCTCACCCAGTCACCAGCTATCTTCACAGGACATTGCTGTCAAAGCAGATTCCTCTTGGTATGCAGGTACGCTCCTGACTGTATTAAAGCTGAGCTGCTTTTTGGGGAACATTAGCATACAGCGGTGGTTTGCATAAGGCGAGGGGATTTTATCACCAAGCAGGAGAAAATATGTTTGTTTGGATGTATTAGAAGTGTGGGACAGAGATAAAGAATGAGAGAAGTGATGGAGGGAAGGAGGGATAATAAAGAGAGGATATACAACTTAAATAACCCACAGCGGGGAAGTGATGTCATCACTAGGGTGCAGCCAGCCTGGCCTCCGTCTTCCTACACAATCCTGCTTGATTCTCATCTCCCTTCAGTCTTCTGTCTGGGGTTTCTCCCATTGAGCTTGACTTTTGTTGTTGAATTTCAGTGAATGGAAGAAGAGGCTTGCAGCTTTGAGAATTGTGCAAACTATTATAAAATGCTAAATAAAAACTGAACAATAGTTTTAACCAGCCATGTTCTTTCTTACATCTTACATGTTAAACTTGCATCCCAAACTTTTACGACTGACCAGTTCTGCTCCCCACAGAGCGATTCACCGTCTGTTTTAACAGGTTTGTTAGTAGAAGACATTTCTGGGTAGTCAGTCAAATGATGTGTAAATATAGCTAATTAAGAAAGTTGCTTAAAATTCGTTAATATGCCAAGGAGATTTTCTTTTTTTGTTCATATTTTATCTAATTCTTTCAAGTGATGATTCCCTTTCTTGTCAAATAAGAGTTTGTAACTTAATATTCTATATGCTCTAATTGCGTAATAAGCTGAACACTTTTGCTAGTAATTAGATTTTTTTGAGGGAAACATTTCTTAAACTGATGTTGCATTTTTTTGTGCAAAAAGTCCATCTCAAAGAAAAAACTGTTTAAATGAATTAATGTTTTTGATCTTGGGTTGCTTAGAACCTGGTCAAACCACACATGCAACAGTTTGTGGGACTTTAATTTTAAGAAAAAAAAACATGTTACTGCTGTTACAAGGACTGATAGGAAATTCAGCTGCCAATAAGCACAAAGTGATGTACACCAGAGAAAAGAAAATAAGAGGCATTGAGGTAGAAAAGATTCACAGAATCTGCTTCTAAGAAAGGCAGAACCATCAGTTTCCAAAAACTAAAAAAGCACCGGTACATTTCTGTGTGCTTGGCAAACACAGCTGAACGGTGAGTTATTTCTGAGATCCAGAGGTTTGCAATCAGGACTGAGTGTTCTTCATAATGTCAACCCCCAAAACTTCAACAATTATTCTATTTTATCCAAGAATTTCATTATTTTCACATTGATACATTTCAGTACAATACAAATTGCATCTGAGAAAATTTCAATTAAACTAAATATCCACCTTTATAAATATATGAGACATGTGGAAATTAATAAAAAGATGATTAAAAAGAAGATGAAAACTGATTCTAAAACAAATGTTTCACCATGTCAATAATGGCGGCTTATATTTTCAGACTTCTGTAACAATGAAACATGATGGGGAATTGAGAGATTTAAACCTTTAAAGCCTCAGATGGAAATTTCATTGTAACTTATTTTCTTGCTTAGCTGAAGACCAGCAGTAGATCAGCAGCTTTAGATCTAAACAACTGATTCATTATATGTAAATCAGATCCATGAGCAGGAAGACAAATTCAAAACTTTCTGTTCAAGTTGCTGTTGAACAGCAAAATGCTTCATTTACAGTAAACACTGATTAACTGAAACATTCTGTTTCATTATTTTCATCAAATAAACTCATTTTGGATCTACGGCTGTAACACGGACAGAATTTATTTAAAAATAAGTAAAACACTAGAATGAGGAAGACATGAGGAGACAGAGGATCTGGAATCAACGTGGCTCCATTTCTGCACAGCGTCTCTATAAAAACATATTTTTTAGAAAGAATTATAATGAAATCCACTCCACTTAATTAGATTTACATGGAAAGTTTATCTTAATGAAAATCTGTATTTTAGTGTTAAAAAATGGTTGAACTGCTCTGACTGATTATTAAAAGGTACTTCAGTCAAATATTTTCTGTAACGATTTGAATAGCATAAAATCATTAGTAAGACAAGTATTAAAAAAACAAACTGTGGCTACGATTCAGAACCTTTGATCTAATTAACTAATTTAAATGTATAAAATGACTATAAAAATATAGACAGAAATGCACATATTCTGATACCTGTAATTATTGACCCCATACACTAAAACCAACTATATCTCACATTGATGCTGGTGGGAGCAGAAACAACACAACGCATTAAAAATAAGGCTAATTTTGGACTAATTTCATTTATGTTTTAAATTTTTAGGTCTACATTTTGATCTAGAAAACTCCATAAACTGCTTTTAGTCTTAAATTGGCAGTAATTTAAAAGAAATACCATTCTGCAGTCGGAACAAAGTTCTTTCATAATTCATAAAAACTCAAATGCAGACCTACTGTAAAGTCCTCATAGGTTTCACAGATCTGTGGTTTGTCAGTTTAATAACAGCCTCTTCAGACAGTCACACACTAGTTGTCAGAAACCACACAAGAAAGAAATATATATATCTGAAATAGCAGGTATGAACCATAAATGCGTAAGCTAGCTGTCAGAGCTTATTACATTTATTAATATGTTCCAGTTAGTCTCCCAACAGTTCTCATTTTGACTTATTGAACATGTGTCTGACAGTATTTGTTTATAGAGTCTCTGGGTGTGTAGAAGAGATGGTGGATGTGCAGGAATGAGGTAGCATTGGCCAGAGCTAAAGGAAGGAAGTTCCCATAATCAACCACATTTATAAAATGTGATGTGTCCACCAAAGGTCCCCACTTTGCTCTGTAAACTGGTGACTAGCTTGACAGCCAATCCTTGGGATGAACTGGTGCAAGAGTTCGTTTAGAGCTACTTATTGTCTTTCCACCAAAGCAACGTTAGCTCCTGTACTGAACAAAATGGAAGATTGCTAAAGTGAGTCACTCACCGTTTGCTGCTTCTCCAAATATTTGTTAAAGAATGGGTTTCTCTCAGTAACTTAGTGAAGTCCAGGAGTTTAAGTCAAAATTTCCTTCACTTATAACGTGGGACGAGTGTCTTGTTATAAGTGAAATAATCTGCCAGTAGAACTAATGCTTTTTAAATCAATATTAAGCAAATATTGACTTGCAACAAGCTCCTGTATCTTGTTAGTTTTGTCTTAATTTCAGTGTAATAACATATTTGCAGTGGAGACTACACCCAAAGAGTTTATGGTTTTGTAGTGAAACAGCTTATTTTCTTTTGTATTTTAGTGACAATCACTTTGTTTAGTACAGGCATTTCCATTTTCCTCAGCCTACTATTTTACAAGTTACTATTTTGTATGCAAGTAAATAGAGAACATAGTAAATAATGCATACTATTTTGAACGCATTTAAGGCATTAAATACCTTGTACTAACTGCAAGGTATTTGATGCTTCTGAAGCAGCTTAGCTAATAAAAGTGAAGCTGTATGCAGACTGACTTGCACAGTGACTAAACAGCTTTGGGAGGTTTTGCTACTGATAAGTTATCTGGTGCTTCAGCTGCATCAATGATCCCTAATGAGGGATCTAATGTCTTTAGGGATAACTGCGATGCTTGGTGTTAACAAGCGTCTGGAGAAGTCCACCGTTTTAATGATGGTGTTGCCTCAACCACTCTGTCATTATTACCGCAGCTCTTTGGGAGATTTGTCACTTGACCTTTAACACACTGCGCGTCTCTTTGGGTAACAGAATGAGTCGTGGCGTTGACCTTCTTGGATATTTTTCTGGTAGCTTTTACTGAACAATGTGTGACACTTAATGATGATTTTTGTACTTCTGGTTTGGTTTCATTTTCTTTTTTAGAACTAATCAAAGACTGGTCCACATCCCAAGATGTTGCTTTTTGTAGATGTGTAAATTATTTCAAGTGTTTTCCAAACTCAGGTTCTAGCTCCTTGTATCCAAAACCCACTTTTAAAATATATTTTTAACATCCCTGTTTTTACAATTTTATTCTCATTCCTTCTTTGACTAGTTAAAATTATGGACCCTCACTGAGAAACACATCAGATTTAAGTGTATGTCCTGTAATCACTGTTGTGCTTCCAAATTCAATACTGGTTGCATCAGAGGTGCCATTAATGTTATCGAACTGCTCCACATGCTACTGAAAATTGATCTGCCTTTGTTGATGTTTTTATTGTTAATTGTCTCTGAAACTCGACTGTTGATTTTTGGATAAGGTCACTCTGGTGTAAAACTCTTTTCTGGCATTTTCCCAACCGATTCTCTTTTTTTCCGTTTCTACCTCATCTTAAATTTTCCACCTTCATGTATGTCTTTCTTTTGGGCCCTGCTGTACTTCCCCACTTTTTAAAATAATTTAATTGTCCTCACTGTCATATTTACACTTGCCTCTCCTCTCCACAGCCTCCCCCTCCCCCTGCTCTTTCTCTGTGCAGGGAAGCAAAACGCTGCAGAGCAAATCCCTGCTGAATTCCTACTACTCAGGTACACTCAGACACGTTTTTTGCACATTGACATTTTTTCTAATCTTTGTAGATGCTTAGGCACCAATTTCTGTGTTTATTTGTTGTGTTTTCTAATGCATGTTGGAGGAGGGAGGAGTCTTAAAGATGCTGCTGCTTAATTTTACTTGCCTTTAACTAATCCCACTCATTATGAACTCATTCTGGACTAATTGTAGCTTCCTTTTTAAATTAACTGTTTACAAAGTTGAAATGATTTCATTAAATACAAAAATTTAAAAACTATCTTGAAATGATTGTGTATTTTCACAAAATCTGTACCATTTATGTCCAAGTAGACGTAGAAATACACCCTGCTACCAAACAGTCATATTTCATGTGAAGTATTCACCTTAACTTCTACAAACACTCTTGGGGACCTCTTCTCCAAAGAGTTTTCTTTTCTCCCACTCATCTGAATATAAAACCTTTCTCCAAAAGGCGTTTGGCTTGTACATGTGGGCAGCTGCACATTTCAGCTCAACTTGAATGAGAATGAGCGCTGTTGCATAAATCCTTCTAATGCTGGCAAAGAGAAACTACCAGCTGTAGTTGATCATGAATATTAATTTTGTTCTTGTCAAGCTGAAACACACCAAATAACCTTTTTGCACTTCTTACAAAGACATTCAGTGATTATTATTACAGGTACATTTCAAAAAATGTAAATGTAGGGAAAAGTTGAATACTTTCTGTCACTCTTTTCAGAAGCCTAACATTTCTGGCTTTTGAAATCTGATCTTATGTAATATTCTAATTGTGTGAGTCACTGAACTTTGGGTTTTCATATATCTGCAATCCATATTCCTTAAAACTGTCACTTTGTAATGGATCTGCATATGATTTTCACTAAATGAATGACAAAAATGTTCAACTTTTAAAAAATATTCAAAACGTTTTTATGAGTTTTCTATACATATTTTAGCCTGTATGTGTAATTTACAGAAAACCATGCAATATCTTGGCATTTACATTATATGACAGCAAGTTATTTAAAGCCCAAAAATAATGGCATTGGTTTGTAAATGTTTTAGTAAAAAAGTGTTTCTACTTTTTACCAATTTTAACAAAAAAATGACAATGAACTTTGGATTTATCCAGATCAAACCGTCTCAAAATGTTTTTAAAGCGATTTAAAGATTTGACTGTCGTTGAAATGTTCAAATTGAGTATTTTATCAGCAGATAGATGTGAATAGTGTTTAACATCAGGTATCCATGCTTCCCCTCTGTTTTTTTCCAGTATCCAAAGAGCCTGTTCCAGCTACAACTTCAATAGGTAAGAGAAATAGTTTGTTTTTGAACCATAATTAAAAACCAATCAAAATCAGTGGTAAATTTTTAGCTCTTCATCATCTGTGTTCATTCAAACAACAGTAAGTGCTTCTGTATTTCCTGGTATTTACGGTGATAATCGACCAAACCGGCATGTGAATAACTGACGTCCGAGACTACTTGAAACTAAAACTGATCATAACTGCCTATTTTAATAGTTCAAACACGAAATAGACATTAATATACATTAATACCTGCAGTGGAAACAGAACTACCACAGAACCCAACACCCATGATGATCCTTAATTTCAGTCTTACAGCCAATCAGCACCAGGGATAATAAACGCTCCTTCATTAGCTTCTTTGGAAATGCCAGCCAGCAGGATTACATCTTCCCAAGTTGCATCATCTTTGACATTTTTTAGATGTGCTCAACAAAAACATCCACATACAGGTGATTTTTTTGTAAATAATCCACAGGAAAGTCTGCGAATACCGAGACGTGTGAAGGCGGGGTCCCGCAGTATGTGGCCCCTTTACAATATCATTACTATTCTCTGGTATCTTCTTTCTTTCTGTTCACTTTATCTTGCCTTTCCCTTCTGTTGAACAGATTGATCAATCTCTTGCCAATAGGCTTGGCTCTGGCCTTTGGAAGTGTGTGACATGCTCTGTGTGTTTAGCCAGATTTTTACACAAGAATGCCACTTCACCCAGTTTCACACACAAAAACCAGCAGGAGATATAAAACCTAACCAGTGACTGTCGATTATTTCTACTCTGCCCTTTTCCCATAATGTCTTTTTTCTAAAACTTGATGAAATTCTCTGAAAGTTTGTTTTTTTTTCTCCTCTTTTTGTTTTCCCGTCATGCTGGTCGGGGCAGGTAGCAGGAAGAAAAGTGAAGTGCTTCTTTAGCCTCTAAAAATACTGTTGGTGATGAGCTGAAATATACCGCTCCAGATAGCGGTGACATAAACCAACTTTATGTGTTGTCAATCTGATTAAAACCTACTAGACTAAATGAGCAAAAGGAGGAAAATGGCTCATTAACAACTCTATTTGAGGATCTCATATTTTCAGCTGATTTACTGCTTTATTCCCCACCTGTCTGCAGGTTTCTCTGTCATTTGCTGATGCACATCAGGGTGTGATGAAGCAGAATGCAAAAAGATGCTTGGGTGATTTATGCACTGGCAGAAATTTGGTGCCATACATCTTCATGCAGTGACATTAGGTTTTAATTGAGCCATCTGTTCTCTTTACAATTAGTCTGAAAATCAGGAGACATAAAACAGAGGTTTGATCATCATGGCAACAGAAAAATCAGCTGCTTGCAACAAAAGTGCAAAACAATGGAAGCTGAAGTCAGACTGGAACAAACGCATGCTTTAGCAGGAAAAATACAAAACTACTTCTACTGATGCTTTTTGTCAATAAAATCCTTGACGTCTGATCTGTCAGTGTTTGTTTAGTTCAATAATTATAATCATTATTAGCAAAAATAGAAAACTTATTATCAGAGACAAATGTACCAATATGTCAGCATATCCTGCTACCTTATTGGTAGCTCTCTGGTTCTGGTTCTTGTGCTTTTAGTTAGTTAGTCTTTAAACCGCCAGCGATTTGTAGCCTGGAAAACATAGTAGCACCAGGAAACAACAGGTGAAAATCTGAAAATCAAACTGAAAAATGCGCCGTTTAGAAAAATAAAAAACAATGTTCCTTTCAGGTTGAGTTGTAATGAAGATAAAAGTGAACAAGGTCTGAATTTAAGGTGGCAAGATTGTAATTACAGCAGCAAATAAAACTTCCATTTATTAACATTCTGGTGTTTTTGTGAGTTCATTAATTGTGCCCCATTAATTACTTTCATACTGACGTTCATTATAAAAACGAAGCACACTAAGTTGATATCGTCTCTGGAAATTACCATAAATTACAGAAATAAACAAAACAGCCTGATTTTTTGCCCTTAGCAAAGAAAGGAAATGCTATCCCCATATGCTAATAAAGGATTTAAACATGTAGAAATTAATAATCACAGTTGGTCACCAAGAATCCTTTTTTATCTACACAGAAAGCTTTATTGATCCTTACACATTGTCAATTTAACACTTAACACATTTTTTGTCGAGTCCATTAGGTCCGTCATTTTCTAGCTGGCCTCTAAAACAAGCAGAATTTCCACATCCAATAATTGGATGAAAATGGTTTCGTTTTGAAAGTAGCAGTCCTACCTTTGCGCTCGCTCTGACACCTTTTTAGCTTAGTGAAAATGGATAATAGCAGCAGCAAGCTGAATGGTGCCAGGGCGCGTCGTATGTCGGTGGCTTAACGGGAGAGAAAGTTATTAGGATGATGCTGATGGAGACTAATGGATTGAAGGATCAAAGAGAGGGACAAGCAGCTTAAGTCAATCCACTGTGGCAGGTAGAGAGCCTGGTTAGCTGCTTTTGTTTGTGTGTTTTCTTTTCAGACCAGTTCAATCTTTTGCTTCATTACTTTCTTAGCTTTAAAATAGTTCCTGCCAGTCTTATTTCAGTATGTCAAGAGCCAAATTGTTTCCTGGCTAATAAGGTAACCATAGTTTGTCAGAAATATTACAAAATACAATATTTCACTATAAGGATGGAAACTGTGTTATTCTGAAAATCGTATCACCATATAAGTGTTTCATATCGGTCAATACTGACAATTATTGATTAATTTTTTGTTTTAAATATCTGAAGTACTACCAATTAGACGTATTTGTTCATGTTTTATGCATTGTTTTCACTCAACGCCATTTTGTTTTATTTTTAAATAGGTATGAGCCACAGCAGCAAAACCTTAAACTGCTGCTGCTCAAGGTACTAAGGCTGTTGCTAGGTAACCAAAGAGTGAGTGAGTTGCTAGGTAACCAAAGAGTGAGTGAGTTGCTAGGTAACCAAAGAGTGAGTGAGTTGCTAGGTAACCAAAGAGGATTGGAGTTCGGTAAAAAGATTGAATATTCACCCAGACGTTTAACCTATTGATATTGATCATGTGTGTGTTGCAGTATCTGTTGTTATTGATTCATTGTTCAGCCCTACACACTCAGGTGTGCTGTGCTTATTCTGTGAGTCGGACACTTTGTTGGTTTTTTTCCACAAATAACATGAACTAATAGGTTGTTGGGGACATAGAAAGGTCTTTATCCATTTTGAAAGGAGTGCAAAATGATGTTTTTTTGGTAATTCTTCAAAGTGAAAAGTCAGTGTTGCCCAGCAGCCGTCTGCGAGGCAACAGTTTGTTTCTGGATAATTTTTGAGTGTGCTGCACCCGAAGCACTTTTGTACCAAACCTCTCTGCAGTAGATGGTGCTGGGATGCCACCTGTGCTTAATTTCTACACCCAGCACTTCTTGTTTTGGAAGTAGTTTTTCCACAGCATCACAGAAAAGCAATTATTTTCCCAGTCCAGTTCAGCATAACATTAGGCTGCATGTAAGGTGATTATGGCTAATGGTAGTCATTTTGTTTGGCCGTAATGTGGCACTGCTGGGTAATTGAAGGTGAGTGCAGCAGAGAGAGAGTAATTTTTAACCTTTATGTTCTGAGGCAGGATTGAACCTCTGCGGTTTTTTTCCCAGCTCATCTCGGCTGCTGGCTGACGTTCCAGAGCTCTTTTCTGTGCTCTTCGATCTGTTAGCTGGCTGGTTCACTGTGTCACAATCAGCAGATATGCTGCGGTGCAAACATGTCAAAATGGCCAATCATAAAAATCAATCTAGAAACAAATAATATTGATTATGTAAAATTGGCTAAAACCTCTAACAAGACACTTTCCTAGCAAGATGAGCTATTCCATATAAGAGCAGTTGTTGTGGTTTAACAAGCATTTAAACCAGATTTCTGGGCTCATGAAGGTAAAAAACATTTATTGGTAATATCCTTGGTCTCTATAGGTATATGATTTTAGGTTTTGACCATACTTGCATGTTTGTATGAAAAACCAAACCTGGGTTTATTCTCACTTCATTTATAATACACTGCAGAATTATGACACACTCCACCCCATTAATCCAACATATCTACTGTATTCTGCATGATAATTTGTGCAAAAAAACAAGCAACTTTCTAGCTTAGACCCTGAAATTCCTTTAGTAAAACCCCTAAATCTCCTCATGCTTCCTTAAACTGTATTGTTTGCTCTACATGTTGGGCTAATATGTTTAATCTCCCTGTTGTCGTCCTCAGATCTCCACCTGCACTCCGTTGTTGTTGTTGTTGTTGTTTTTTCAGCCCAGCTGAATTTGTAGTTTCCATTCTTCATGTCTGTCGTTGTTGCTCTGCTAGAAAATGTAATGTCTCATATATCGGAAGGGATTTTTATTCAGACCAGAGAGAATTCATTGACCTGGCTCTCCAGCAGTGAAATGAAGTTGAACTTGACCTCATGCTTCACAGACAGAAAAAGGAGATGCAGAAAGATGAACTTATCATCCAAGGCGCTTTCCACTTTGTTTCTAAATGCTGCTGGCAGAGATTCCTAACTCCAAGCAGCATGAGTGCATCCAGCTCTTAACCTTTAATGTTGAAAGGATTGCAAAGCGTGCTATTTGCATTTTGACCCAGTGCATTTACATAAAAATTCCTTGTACACAGACGTTTCTTTGGGTTTTATTGGGTATTATTGGGTTTCTAAAGCTTCAGGGTAAAAGCTGTGTAAGATGCATCTTGAACTAATTGCTTTGATTGCATGTTCAGCCATTACCATCCACTTGTAATATTTAACATGATTTATATTTCAGTTGCAGTAAATGTTTGACTCCTCAGGATCTAATTGCTGAGGTTCTGGTGACGCGTCCTGTAATTTACGCGAACAGATTAAGATACGTTCCTTACAGAAATCCAGCGGCTGCTATAATTATGTTGTCTTTAGTTTGGTTGGATCTTGTAGTAAACTTGAGTAAAATATGTAATGTAGGTTATCGTGGGTTCCTGTACATTTTCTCCTTTGGCTTAGTGGAAGTGGAGTCTTTTGCAGAGTGTGTGCATAGTGGCCATTGTGATTGAGTGCATCGCTTATTGTTTCCTGGTAAAAATGGCAGCAGGTGTTCTCTCTCTCTGTCTGTGGTTCTGGTTCTTGGGTCTTGGACTACTCCGTTGGTTATTCATTTGCCTCCTCTGTCAGAAGCCAGGCACCAGGCTGATGCACGATTCCTCCAGACCTCGTGTGTAATTCGGTGGAACTCCAGTGCAAACAAATCTGATCAAGAACCATTTCTGCATTCCACATGCCAGGATGAGCACACACACACACATACACAGCTGACAATTCATAATGCACATTTTGCTGTACTGCCGTAGTAGAAATAGGGGTGGAATGTTGTCGAAGAAATTAAGAAACAATAAAGGAACACTAGTCATCCATAACTAAGTCTTAATAAAGTCAGAGGGAAGGAAGTAGGAACTTTATAATACACACACCACTGAGCATGAAGGACTGCATTAACATACACACAGTGACGGCATAAATGACCTTCATACACGTGCACAAACTCCCAGCACACACTTCTAACCCTGTTCACCATTTTCTGCTTCTTGCATAGTCAAACTCACACATTTTCATGCATGATAGTGTTTTGTCACACACAAACCTACATGCACACACGCGCCTCTGGAGGTCAATAAATCCAGCCATTAGCATTGAGATGTTCTCCATCATAGTCACTGTTGTGGAGCTGCTGCTATGAATTCATTTCATGCCTGGCTTACTGCATATTTGACCTTGGTGAGCTTATCATGTGTTTTCAAACACCCTAAACGTCACAATAAGGTCAGCACACCAACATGTCTCAATTTAGGTGAAGAAAAAAACATGCATTTGCAATTCATGAAGCAGACTGCCTAACAAATGATGATGGTCAGCAGGCTGGTGGATGTGAAGGAGTCGTGCAGCTGTTGCATCCTCTCTTACTGGAATCTGACCCACAGCTGTTGTTACATTAGATCTAGCAGGTTGGCAATGCAGCAGAGCTGTGGGGTTGCAACATTCAGATTGAAGATGTAATGAATGTAAGGTTGTGCTTTAAAGGTTTCAGGTGAAGTCTGAAGCCGCACCCTGCAGCTTTCTGCACCGTGAGTTTAGGAGTACCATAAATGATGATGTGTGAAAAAAATGGAGCTCCTCTGGTTTCTCCCAGTGCTCCCAGTGTCAATCATTGTTGTGTAAGCGCTGCTCACACCCCCCCATTACGCTCTGCTGCACTACAACTGGTTCACCACAGATTAAAGAAAAAAGGCTTAAAATGTGTGACTAAGGGAAGGTGATTCTTGAAAATGAATTTTAAAAATCTGTTTGGAAGCAGCAGTCTCACCTCAGGAGGACTGACCTGCTGCTCTGGAAACATAACTTAGAAAAAGTTTAATAATACAGAGAAGCTGAAACTGTGCATATGGGAAAAACACCCAGCATAATTGAGAATCAACTAACACTGCTTTGATCTAAAAGGCCAAAGAGAGGTCATCACAAAAGCATATCCATTTATAAGTAGTTAACTTTAATTTAAAGACATTTCATAAAGCTGTAGACTTCTTCAGGAGTTAAAGCCCTGAGACAAAACAATAAAGCTGCTGTTTTAATGGTTTTATTGAAGCCATTTGGATCCTACAGAGAACAAACCTGCTGACCCAACACTGGACACAAACTCTTGCTTTGGTGCCAAATAAAATGAAAGAAAGTTCAGAAGATTTGAATCAGAGAACTTTTCCCCCAGTGAGCAAGCTGACCTTTTTTAAACTTCCTGCTCTTTCCTCTGCAGTCACACTCTTCCCCCCCTCATGTCTCACTCTCTTCTTGCTCTTGTAATGTTTCTCATAACTACCTCTGACTACTATCATAGCTACCTTTACCACTACTATCATGTCTCACTAACTGCTTCTGTCATTTTTAGATTTATTTTAGACATTTATTACTTTATCACTTCTCTTCTAACAAACCACAATTTTCTGGATTCTCTTGTTTAAGCCAGATTATCCTTAATTTATCACAGGAAACTGGTGTTTCTATTGATTAATTGTAGAAGCTACCTCAGGCCACTAATAAGCCGACAGAAGTTAAGATGGAATTAGCTCCACTAAGGATTCATGGAGTCATGCATTTTCACATCACATCTTTTTCCTTCTTGAGACAAAGACGACGACACACTTTCCATTTATCCAGTCTGTGAGCTGACTGGATGTCAGTCACCATAAGACCTCAGCAGTGAACAGAATCTCATTTTATTTATTAAACACAAACTGGGATTCTGACGCCTCTATTAGAGACTCATGTCTTCTTAGCTGTTTCTCAACTTTGTGTTGGTTTTCTTCCATTTCTGTTTTACTGTAATGTTTATCTGCAGTTCATGTTTTACGTCTCAAAATAAAATGATAATATTCTTGTGTCATTGTGTGAACAGATGGAAGCCAGCCGTCTCTTGCCCAGCCATCCCTGACATTACAGAGTTTTCCTTACGGAGGCTGTGAGTCTGTGGAGCTCTCCTACCAGAGCGGTACGTCAACTGGATCCTTCACCTTAGAAAGTTTCTTGAGACATTTGTTTTCAATCTGGGCTGAACTGAATTCATGTAACAGCACCTCATCCCCACTGGTGCTTTTTGGTGAGAAATGGCAGCCATATTGGAACTGAACTTTGGGTTTCTTGGTGAGCTCAAAGTTTAATGGTCAAAATTCAGGCTTCAGCTGTTATTTTTGTTGCATTTCCAACCAGGAAGTCGTTTTTCAGAGTGTAACCACCATAAATCCACACAAACAATGGAGCTACTTTTACCGGCCTGAATGTTTGTCCACGTTTAATTTGATATGAATTTTAGCTGCTTCTAAGGAACCCTTGACAGGCTGGTTAGGGTCCATTAAAGCCAAAGGAGTTGATCCAAAAGAAACAACTTTGTTTTTCACACTTTGTTCAACGAGTTCTGTCCAGATTATTTTAACAGTTTGTGTGAAAAATGGCTTTGATCCCACAGGTCAGTTCCAGGCGGGCCAGTTCCAGCCAGCTATTCGAGTTGCAGATCTCCTGCAGCACATCACACAGATGAAATGTGGACAAGGATATGGGTTTAAGGAAGAGTATGAGGTAAACACACAGAAACAAACCGCTCACAAAGCAAAGCATGTAGACGAGGTAAAGCAATAATCAGCTTTCCAGTTATGGAATTAGCTTTCCACGTATGGGAAGCTAAATATTGCTGCCAAAAAAAGCTTTTTATGCTTCCTTTAGGTCATATGAATGCAGATATGAGGGAGACGCATCAGGTTAAATGTTTTTAATGTTTTAAGAAGCATTAGCTCACTCTTGGCGTAGTTACACCTCATTAAGGATTGTTTTTGTCTTTTTCTGCCTTTATTCTTCAATGTTGTAACATTTTCCCATGGAACATGCTTCATTATTAAAGGGGAAAATAATGAACATAAACTACAAAAATGTTGTTAGTGAGTTTGAAGAGTGCTAGTTACAGCCAGAAAATCCTACTTCAACTTTCCTCTTTCAAACCCATTAGAAACTGGGACAAAACCCAAAGCTAGCAAAAACGTATCCCCTCGTTTTGAAGCACAAAGATAAATCCATGTTAGAAGTTATGCTTTTTTAATCTGTTAGTTTCATAAAGCTTGAAATACTGATTCTCCACAGACTCGCACTACATTCTCAATTGAACATGTTCTAATCAGTGATGATGCAGTTGCTGAAATAAAACAAATACGGGGGAAACTTTGATGCAGTGAAATCAGAACCTGGTGGGGAATGAAAGGACCAGGTATTCAGAACCTGTCCTGGTTCAGTGGGCTCAGTGGGGACCCACTGTCACTCAAAAAGTCAGAGGGAAACACAGACCAGAACTTAAGCCTTAAAAAAGATGTGCAGGTTTACAATCTGTGACGAATGAATCTGTGTCTCTGCAGTGTCTTTATTTGGCATACGACTCTGTACTTCTGTGTCATTAAAGAAAAGTCTAAAGCAAAAATACAACAGGTCATTTAGAGTTTGGGTGTTTGCAGTGCAAGTTAAAGAGCTTTGAGTCGGTCAGGTGTTTTCACCTGTTCTACCAAATTCCTTTTACTGACAGGGAAAAGTTGATATCAGACTTCACAGCACAGTTTCCACAATAAGCAACACTTTTTATGGGATGTGTTGGTAAGTTTATGGGACTCTGAACACTTTGTTGGATGAAGTGACAAATTAAAACTTAAGACCGAAATGGAGGAAAACAAATGTAGTGAATAAAACATGAATGTTCCCTCAAATGGAGGCTGCTTATGAAAAGCTGAAGTGTACAATGCAAAAATAAAAAGTCTTACTTTTCTTCCTAATGTTTAATCAGAACTCAGTTAGCATTCAATCAATTACTTTAAAATAAAATTTAAAAACAATTTTTGAATCAAGACCTTGGTAATCGGGTTCCTTTATTTATTTATTTTGCAGCATTAAGTGGTTGAGTTGAGTTGATGAAGGCGGCAGCTGCCATGTGAGACAAAGGGGTCATATTTATTATTAATATATGACCATGCTGATACAGAACAAATTAACTGTGAGCTTCATTTTCAGTTTTTCCTTCCTCTTCTTTCAGTGTTATCAACATTAAACTCATTAATTTAATGCACCATTTATTATGGAACCTTTTTCAAATTATTGCATTGTCTTATTTAACTTATTTACTTTTCTTCTTTCCTCTAATTATTATTCTGCTTGGCTATCCCTCCTTCCTCTGTCCTTTAAAATCTATCCTGATTTATTTCTTTGTCTCTGAAGATAAATGTGAGGACAGGCACCAGGAAGGCTCTGTTTTCGTCTCCTTCAGCCTCCCATTCTCAGAAGAATGAATATTTTCTATTACCGACTCTGCATGCGTGTTGAAAATTGTCCCTCCGTGATACTGCGACTTATATTTTCATTTGCTTCCTGTCATTTCGCTTCAAACCCACTGATACGTTTCAGGGGAGAGAAAATGTGATTTATTCTTGAGTGTGTGTGAATCTGTGTGTAACGAGGGGACACACACACACACACGCGCGCGCAGAGGGGAACTTCTTTTTTTATGATTCCACTTGTCTCCAGCAGCAACTGATTTGATCCACATTAGAAGACTTTGGAAGTTTATCTTCTCAACATTTTGTTCAACATACTGTCTGCTCTATTTGCTGGAAATGTACATCCAGGCTTATTTCCTCACATCTAAAGCTCCTGTGTGATGAATTAGCGTCCACCACCACGGCTGCTATGAGCAGCTTTTACTGAGTCTTTTTCAGTGTGAATGTACAGACACTGTGTTGTGAATATTCAGGGATGGAAAGTATGAAAAGAGTATGACATATTCTAAAAATTTGTTTTTTTTCCCAACATTCTCATTTCTAAAGCATAAAAGTCAAAATTTCTGTTTTAGTTTTAATATTTCAAAATATAGTTCATCCAGAAATCCTCTATTGCAATTATAAATGGCCCTAACAGCAACAAAAAGGAGAAATACATTAAAAAAAACACAATACTATAAGGAATTACAGTTGCCCTCTGCCTGGCTGTGATTTAGGCTATTAACTCCAATTTAATTCACAGAAAATCCAACTAGTCCCAATCTTTTTGTAGAGAATATCTAAAATATGCAAAAGAAAATGTAGCTTAAGAAACTGATTCGGAAAATGCTGGCTCTTGATTGGCTGGCGTTTCAAACCAGCCAATCAAGAAACTCCATTCATTCATTCAGAGGGTAAAAAGTTATTTTTCTTACAGAGTGGTGGTAATAAATGGATTAAAGATATTTTATAAGGTTAATTTTTGTTAGGTGGTCTGTGTTATATCAACATTGCACTGGTTGGTCCTTTGAGTTTAGGAACCTTTTTGCACCTAAATGGTCCATCAGTCACTTTAGTATGAATGTTAGAGACAAAGTCAACAAAACAAGGCAATAATATTTCTATGAAAACAGATCGAAAAACGTTTAACTTTTCATCTGTCTTTAAGAGATTCAGGTGGCGCCTGGGTGCTCAGATGTAGAATATAAAGAAAAAAGGGGTTTGAGGCTTTTAGACAACTTTTTTCCTTCTGAACTTTAGGGCAAGAAACAGCAAGTGAACTGATGTGAATAAATGACCATGAGGGGAGAAATGTCCTTGTGCCTCATAAATGTAGCCCACATCTCAGCACAGCAGCAGTGCTTCTCTTATGTATTTATGTATATGGTCACATTTCAGTCCCCAGTGCAGTGGCTGCCTCTGTCTGCTTACACACCCCATATGGCGTCTTTTTGTCCCCGTCTCTGTGTGTGATGTGACCTACTGTGTTGAAACCGATTAACCTCACTAACATTGACAGCAGCCACATTGTCAACATTTTGCTCCCCAGTGGGAGTACACTTCTTCCATTTCAAGTAAAACCCAACTTATTTTTTAAATGTGGCACCTGAAACAAATCAAGCAGCCATTAGGTTATTGCAGTGTGCCATTTGGATGAGCTGCAGCTTCAACATTTTGGTACATTTCTTCTTCTTTTCCTTCTTTTACTGTCTGAATGTTTGGTTCTCTACCTCTTAGAGTTGGAAGACATGTCAAAATATGTGGCTTGATTGGGTATAGTGCTGTGTGACATTTGGTGGAAGGAGATTGCCCATATTTCCATCTCTATATGTAGTTTCTTCATTATTTTGTTTATTTTCAACCCATCAAAAACATGCCTGGAATGTTGTCTTGGTTCGTTCATGCATGTTTGAGAAATCCTTTAATCTCCATGGCAACCATGCAGCTGAAAAACACCCGAGTGGACCTAGCTCCGCTTCCAAGGACGGAGCTCCACCCCAGAGCTGCCTTCCCCTGCGACCGCCCCACTCAGCTCCTAAAGACTAGCCAACAGCAATTAGCAAACACCTGGTGGAACTGCACATCCACTGAGCTTATTCTACGAGCTACTTCTGAGTGCAACACTGGTAAAAACATTGTTAAAGGGTGAATCAAGGACTTCCTGGAGGCAGAGTTTCAGAAAGAGCAGTTTTTAAAGAGACAGAGACCCATGATCAAAGTGTTAAATTACAAAGTAACATTTCTCTTAACTCAAATTTGACATATTTAGTGTTTTTATGACAACTGAAGTGTTTTGCAGGCATATAGATCCATTTTATAGTACAATCAAGTGACCGTTACCTACAGTTGGTTTTATATACAGCATAAAAATGATGTGTATATCAAACATGACTTAAAGGAAATTTGACTTAGCCCAGGTGTTTGCTAAGTGCTGCAGCCACTAGTCTAGTCCAACTTGCTTTCTTATCATTTTTGTACAGCACTTTGGTGCCGTTTTAAACCTGTTTTTAAAGTGCTATATAAATAAATTTGACACCAACACTGGAGGAGCTGAGTGAGGAAGCAGAGAGGGAGGCATTAAAGTGCTGTTGCCTGTTGCAGGAAGCAATTAATCAATTAACCGCATGATAAATTAAAATGAGATTGATCGTTTTCTGTTGCTTACAGAGACAACATAATCCATTTTATTTAGGATTTTGATCATGTTTGTTTTTATTTCCGTTTAATGAATTGCATTTTGTGGCTGCGTTAAAATATCTTCCAGTTCAGCATAAGGTGATGTTTACAACAGTATTTATTGATCTTTGAGAAGGTGAACTGGTATTCTTATGCCATTATCAATTAAATGTTGTCTCAGAACAACAATGTTATTGTGTATTGAAATAATTACAGTTTATAGTCCAGCTAAATGTGTTGTTGTGACAAACCCGGTTAGGTTAAACATTCACATAGTTAAAAACACACACAGACCTTTAACGTTGTTCTGCCTATTTTTGTTTTAGGATAGAAACAAATCTACAGTATTTAACGTTGGACACACAAAACATACAAACTCCAAATTCCATGTGCCAGAATCAATTTTCTGCTTGACTAAGCGATATGTTTAGGTGTCTATTTTTCTGTCTCGTTGCATTTATTGTGTGTGTGTGTGTGCATGTAGGTCAGATCACTGTCTGAAAGTGAAAGCTGTTGTCTGGCCTTCTTAAGCCCTTAATGGACTCAAAACGGGGCTGTTCACTTGTCCCTACTGGGAGATTTTCAGCATATGAGTGACCTGAGAGCGTTGGAGGAGTTGTTCTAAAATAGTTCAGCGTCCATATGGCAGCCTTTGAGAGTTGGGGTTTAGTTGCTCCACAGATGCTTGCAAAGGACGTTTTTGTCATATCCTCTTCCACTCAAAGTGCATTTAACAAAAATAATAAATGCGTATATGATCCAACATACATTGAATGGGGTGTTAGTACAGTAGTTTGTTCACCAAAGTGCATGATGAAGAATGCATAAAGCAGAAACCCACATTAGAGCGGCTCATGCATGTTTTGTCCTTGCTGCGTCTGAAATGCTTGTCACACAGGCCAGGCCTCAGCAGGGAGCGCAGACAATCTGCCTTTTCTCCTCTAACAAAGGAATGAGTAAATATTCTTTCACTGGAGCCCAGGAGGACAATAAATACTAACTTTGTTCTCGTTTTGTACCTTTTTTTCACTGTACAATTTGAAAACACAACATTTTGCCAAGTATTTTGGTTTAGTTTTTAGTGCAAATAACTCAGATAAAACTAACTTTTCAACATGAGCTTGTTTTACATCAATAATTGCTTAACATTGATAAAAATGTACTAGTTCCGCTAGCAGATTATTTTTTTATTACATAGGAAAGATTTCTTGTTATAAGTGAAATATTTACTTATTATTGACCTGAGACAATCTCCTAGAGCTTGTGAAAAAGTTACCTGTAAGTTAGTTTGGTCTTAATTCAAGTGTAATAAGATTTTTGCGATAGGAACTAAACCACAATGCTTGGTAAGATTTTTTTTTCTGCTTACTGCTGTTTGGGTTTTGGCAAAAAGTGAGAGCAGGTTTCCACTGCCCAGGCTGGAAGAGGGAACTGGTGCCGTTTTTTCTTTTTTGTTTTTGTTTTTTGAGTTCACAAACATCCCAGAAGATGCCTGACTTCTCTGAACTACTCCTGATTTACCTCTGAATGAAATGTTTTCATAAGATTAATCAGATTGCCATTGTAGAGAGAGTTTAAGCCCCATTTTGGTGTCACCAGAGTGATGCCTCTTCATACATATTCATGTTGCAGTTTCAACTCACGCCAGCCAGAGTGTTGCTGCATGAGCTCCGGGGTTCCCACCATATGTGCATGCATATTATTGTGTGTTCCTTCTTGGTTTCATGACAGTTTGTGTTTGTGCACACATGAACCCATGCACGTCTACATGTGCCTCTGCAGGCCCTGGCGGAGGGACAGGCAGCACCTTGGGAGACAGCCAAGAAGGACGAGAATCGCAACAAGAACCGCTATGGCAACATCATCGCATGTGAGTACTGCACTGACTTTCGTGAAGACTGTTTTTTTGTTTTTGTCTGTTTTACAGAGAGCCTTAAATGATGTTAAGGTTTGATTGTGTGGTTTAATATGGTTTCTTTATCTCAACAGTTAATTTTGCTCTTTTTACTGTAGCAGAGTTCAAATTATCACAGCTGTTAATTTCCTTTAGTCACTGTTAATAAAGGGACTAACAATTACTTAAAGAAAATAATAACACCTGTAAGTATTACCAAGCTTCCCTTACGTGTGACATCATTTCACAGTGTGGATCTACACACTGTGATCTACAATAGCTGTCTAGTAAAAGTTGCATCTAATCAAGGTCCCAGAGTCTGGAGCGAGAGTGGAAAGGCATTTGAAGTCCAGCGTGACGTTTGCACAGTCAGTGGTGATTTGAGGTGCCATGTCGTCTGCTGGTTCTGGTCCACTGGGTTTTCTGGACTCCTCAGTCAACACAGCCATCTGCCAGGATTTTTAGAACACTGCAAGTTTCCTTCTGCTGACAAGCTTTATGGAGATGCTGGTTTTGTTTTCCAGCAGGACTTTGTACCGACCCACATTGCCAAACGCACTGAAAGCTGGTCCAATGATCATGGTGTTATTTTCAGCTAACTGACCCGACCAGAACCCAAAGAGAATCCATGAGGCATTCTGCAGGGGAATATGAGACAGCATACCCATGACATTCTGAAAATATTATTTTTTGCAATATTCTCATTTTCTAAGACACAGAGATGCTTTGTTATCTTCTAGCCTTTGTGAAGATTTGAGTATTGTAGAGCTCATGTGTTTATTTACTCAATAATTCATTTTCCTAAAAGTCTTTTTGAATTGTTCTTTATTAAAATGCAGTTAATTCATTACAGACCCTGCAAATAAGTCAATTTCTTTTCTAATCGAGTCCCACAACTAATAAAATAGTTATTGGACAAAAATATCTGCCATATCTGGGACGCATGAAGATGCATTATTGGAGATCCTTCCTTCCATGCTCAAATATTTTTATTCATTTATGTATTTATATTCTAAAACAATATACACATCCTGTACAATGTTTTAAATAGTCCCACATTTCTTTTAATCTGAATTTTTCATCATTTTTAAATTTGAATATTCAGAGATAAATTGTGATGTGCGTACAATAACATACATTTCTATTCTATTCTATTATAATCTACAACAATATGAATGTTTCATGTTTGTCTATGCAAGAAAGAATTGAAACTGTTAATTAGAAAAAACTGATTCCCTGGCTTTGCTGCCTACCTTCTGTCTTAATGCACTTTTAAACACCATTGATACTTGGATTTCAAACTTGTGTAAGTCTAATACAGGAAACCTAGTAATAAGGAATTGCTTTCAGTTTGCAGAGGGATTTTCTTTCAATCCTGCCTGATGATCAAAGGCTGCAGCTGCTATTTTATTCACAGAGACTTTTGTCAAAATGAGCCTTCATTTCTGTGCAAAGACGGACTGCAGTAATGATATTCGGAGCGAGGACTGCATGTAAGATTAGTGTGTGTGTGTGTGTGTGTGTGTGTGTGTGTGTGGTTGTTGGTGTGCATTAGCATTTGAATATAACGGTGTGTCCTTTTCCATGCACCAGCGATGTCCGTCTGATTGAACGTTCAGTCGTTGTCTGCTTGTTATCTTGCATAAGGAAACCTCATGTCTCTATTACACTGGAACAACAACGGATTGTTTGATTTAAGTTTTAAAAGGTTTTATGGTTTACTTGTTTGCCAGCATAAGCAGCATGATCCATATGCATAGCATTTTAGGCTTCATATTTTACGGTTAGTGCGTATTAGTGTCCACAGGCCTGGGACTGTGGACATATTTCATTATGAGGGTTTAGATGTCACGGCAAAGACACTGCACTAACCTGAAGGCTTTAATATGAAACTTAGCGCCGGAATGAAATAGCCTGTCAAAGACTTGATAGCCAACAGGAATTATGATAAATTTGCTATTAGTACAAATCCTTTAATTACAAGGGCCTAGTAATGGAAACTGTCCATCTTGCTTGCTGTGATTGTACAAAGGCTAATTTTCTTGAGAAAATGTTTTAAAAGGCCCTGGGGCAAACGAGTTTGTGCCGTGTCTTTATTAGAACATGTAAATGTGGTGAGACAGGAGGGTTGACTGTCTCCAGCTCTCAGAATGGATGCAAGCTTTTTTCCTCGTATGCAAGGCTAAAATCACCTCTCCATGTCTGGTCTTAAGCCGTAAGAGGTAAACTGTCCTGTTTTCACATGAAAAGTGCATCAAAACATTTCTTGCCTAATGAAACGGTGAGTGGGCTCTTTGATTCCACGGTGAGGTTAATCAGAGGAGGCCTGCTCTTGTATGTGCAGGCTGCATCATAAAGTGTTGATGCAAACAGATTTGACTGAAGCTTGAACTGGTCTATGTGATTTATGATCAGAAGCCAATTTCACCATCCATATTTATAGTTAGCTGATTTAAAATTATGCAAAGAGTTTTGTACTGTTGTCTGTTCTTTTAAAGGGGCAGTATTGTGTAAAATATATATATTTTTATTTAGCTTTATTCCATGTTATAATGTTATTCCCTCATCAAAAGCATTTGACTATTTCATGCATGTTTAAGAACTATTTGAATGTCCTGTTTGGGTTTGTGAAACGCTCTGGGGAACTAAGCGCCGCCTCCAAACTGCACCTCCTCCACTCAGCTCCTTCAAACTAGCAGCAGCAGCAGTTAGCAAACACCTAGTGGAAGTGCAATCATTGTATGAACTATTTCTCAGTCCAGTGCTCAGATGTAGGTTTGTAAACACTTAATAGAGGAATGTTGATGTGAGGACGTCAACATGAGGCAGAGTGTCGGAGAGAACAGGAGCTTCTTAAAGAGACAGAGGTCCAATTTCAAGGGATCAAACTTGACTCAAAGTCATGTTTGATAAACAACATTTTTGTAACAGCAGAAGCCGGCATAATTACTTGATTGTTCTATAAAATGATACTATGTGGCTGGAAATACGTGGTAAATTCTGCCCCTCTGAAGGTTTTCATTTTGAGTAAAGACTCTTTAGGATGGGAATGAACACCGACTAACACAGACTTTGACAGAATGAGCTGTGACAGTTTGGTATGAATAGATGCAGTGTTGCATCTCGACTGTTTAGAAACTGCAGAGAAAGGAGACATCTGTTTTGTTTAAATTTATAGTCAAACACCGACTTCATATCCAAGTCAGTGTCAGAAACACCGGCGAACTTGCCCTTGTTCTCATCCTCCTTCGTATTCAAGCCAGTTCTCAGTTCTACTGTATCTATATCTGCTCTGACAAAAACATGGCAACGCAAAATGAAAATATGTTGGTGAATCCACATGCATAACTTTAAGAAGTGTGTAAATGATTGGATTTGAAGTGATGGTGTTACTCAAAGCTGTTTCCATTACTAAAGTGTGCAAAACTTTGTCAATGTTTTGCTAATGTCGAAAAAACACAATTTCTGTGTTTCCATTAAATAAGAAATGCAATTAAAGTGACACGTTAACGAGTCTTTTTTGTGTAATAAACCATTAAAATCATTCCACGTTGTGATCCTCCAACTACTTCCTGTCGTCTTTTTCTTTTAGGTTTGCGCTAGCAGCACCGTCTAGTTGCTGATCATGTGACTCGTGATGTGAAAAACTGTTTTCTTTGTCGTTGATATGATATGGTTAATGGAAACGCAGCTGCAGCTGGTGTAGAATCCAACATTTATGGAAAACAAGGTGACCAGACACAGAAGATGACTTGTTTAGGCTTTAGGCAGCATTAGCAGGATTTAATGCAGTTTGATAGGCGTCATGTTTGGGTTTCTATGACACAGTGTTGGGACTGTGAAACCCCTTGTTCTTTATGTGGGATAGAGAGATGTCACAGTATCCTGACGCTGAAACTAACGGATACATGAAGACTCCTCACAAGGCTTTTAATATTCTAGTTGCTTCCCAGGGAGGTTGGCTGTATTTCCAAGCATAAGAGAATTTCTTGACATCTGGAGCTTTTATCCAGACACAGGCATCAGAGGCTTTTTTAAGACATTATTGTTATTTTTTAACGTCAGTAACATCCAGCCATCTACTAATTTGTGACGAAACATATTGAAGATAAAATTGACCTGTCATTTTCCACTTAAATCTCTTTAGTGGGGACTTTTAAGGAAATTTTGTATGATATTGTAAAAATATCTTAAAACAGTTAGAAAATCTGTCTGTTTCGGGACAAGAAGAGATTCTAGTGATATGTGGTATTGGATAAAGTCTGATGTTGTTGCATCTTGGGTAAATGTGGTCTCCATGTATCCACATCACCTCTAAGCCAGGCAAACGCTGAGTGAGCCCGAGCTGAGAGCTGCAGACGGATCTAAATGTTTGGCCCGGCTCTGTGAGACTTTAAACTCTCAGAATGTGACCCTCCCTCGTTTGGACTGACTGTTCCGTCCGTGTGAGGGTATTTCACATCCTGCCATTTCTCTGCAATGCTTCTTACACACGCTAATGCAAACTTGTGCCACCTCTCGCTCTCCCTCCCTCTGGCTCTCTCTGGAACAGTTTGGAAAGGGCTGATTTGAGTTGAAGTGTTAACACACTCTTCCTCCGGCCATCTGCCAAACACAAACGCTTGATGCCATGTTTGAGATCCCCTCAGCACACTGAATAAATGTTAATCTACCAGCCTCCTGTCCTCCATTCTTTTCTGTCCAACTCCTTTCTCTCCCTCCTCAAACGTTGCTCTTCTTTTCATCTTGTTCCCATTTCTTTTGTTCTTTTCTTCTTTTTGATCTGCTCTTTCTTTTTCCCCTTCTTGTTTTTTTTTATGAAGCTGCTTTGTTACCCTTACATGTCCTGCTTTTATTCATGCCTGACACCTTTTCTTTTCTTCTTTCACTTCTTCCCTCTTTCTGTCCATCTGTTCATGCTCTCCTACTGCCTCTGACAGTTTATGGGTTGAGGCAAAGCGCACTAGTGTTTCCTCGTCTCAGGCATCTGTCTGCCTTGATTTCCTCCTTCTGCTCCTCCTTCCTCTCCTTTTTCTTGGTTCTTTTCCTGCTCTGCTCTTAGTTCTTCAAGCATTCATTCCCATATGCTCATTTATAATTCAACAGAGGCTTTTCTTTGGAAATAAATTACATTTTTTCCTCAATATTTACATATATTTAAAAAAAGAAAAAAAAGTTGAGTGCTTCTGGACTCCTGAGTGTTTTTACTTGCATAAAGTTTTGAGTGAGACTGAGACAAATCTTTGGCTGTGAACGATTTTTGGGAGTTTTGCTTCAGAATCAAAGTGTGTTTAAGAAAAACACTGTAAAGTTAAAACATGAGTGAAATTCTCCAATGAATTTCATATTAGTTGTACTATTGCAATGCTCTACGATTGGTTTAAGCCATAAAAAAAGAGGATGATCCCGGCTGACTTAATTAGCAGACAGTTGGTAATGTTGCTTACATAATTCCCAAAAGAATTATAAAATTTGTAGCTTTGCATTATATTATTTCTCCTTGCCTTGCTTCAGCCATCTTCTGTTTTTTGGACCAGCAGTTAATCTGCAGGTGAGAGGAAGCAGGTAGATGAAGTCCTGGGATGGGATGAGAATTTAGGCTAAAATAGGAAAATGTCTCCCACCAGATGTGAGACGCTGAACTGGAGAACTCCTTCAGAGACGGACTGCAGCATCCGATGTGCACAAAGAAGCGTGACTGTAGATCCTTCCTCGTTTGTTCATATCCCTGTTATTGGCATAGCTTTTCTCATTTTGGACAACAATGTCCATGCACATGTTGTACATCTTTATATTATCCTACTCATTAACTGCCTGCTGGGATATATATTTCCTATGTGTGGAACAATAAAGGATATGTCTTTTCTATCCATCTCAGATCTGAAACTTAATGTTTTTTCATGTCAGCTCTCAGGCTTCAGTTGAAAAATAAAAATCAGCATCTACTGTAACGCTGCTGCTTGTTTTGTCACACATAGCTATAAAAATGTCCTAAAACCTTTAAAATAATCAAAATGAACTTTGGTTTGAGTCAGTTTATCCAGTGGGAAGGAACTGTAGAGTTTACATAGAGGAATATTTCACCATTCCTGTTTGCATGTCTCCTTACTGCTGGGTTTTCCTTGGAGATTGTTGTATGTTTGCCTAACATTTATAATATAACTCTGTTATTTTTATTAAGTGTTCATGGGTCTGAAACATGTTGTTCTATAAAACATGATCAAATTCTCTGGAGCTGTTTATGATGGAATAACATCTCCTCTCTCTCATTCTCCTGTTTGATAGAAATTAATAAAAATTCAGAAACAATCTGTTTAACCTGCACATTTATAATGATCATTGATCGGATCATTGATTTTCTCATTCCTTGGTCTTATATCCATTTCAGCAAACATTGCACAATAAAGCTCAGAAACATCAAACATTTCTGTTATTGAACAGAATATAGTTCCACCAAGCATGCAGTTTGTTTTAATGGCTCAAAGTCGATTGAATGCACTAAACTTTGATTTCCTTGTTTCAAAGGCTCTGCCAACACAACGTCCCTCCCAGTTATGGATATCCATCCTCATATTTATTCCAAAGTAGTTCAGCCACCGCTGTACTTTTTCTCACTCCCAGAAGAGCTGAATGTGTATCCAGAAATAAAAATACACTTGAAGAAACGACTTGGATCAGAACTCAGGCTGATTGAATAGAAAGTATATATAGCTGTCTTTAATTTTACTGTCAAAACTTTATTTTTCTTTCTTCATGTCAGTGGTTCCGTTGTTTCTCTCTGCTTATGTTTTCTATTCATTGTCTGTGAAAAAAAAGCACAGATGAAAGTTCACCAAGCTGCTATAAACTGACACAGGAGGCAAAGAGTTCAAATTATTTTAATTCTGCATAAATATCCCTGACTTTCCAAGCGCTCTGTGATGTTTCTTTATCATGCCATGTTTAGAGAAAAAAAATAACTGCTAAAAAATGCACACAAAGGCTCAGTGTAAAAGTTATTCATTCTACTTTCTGTTACCAGTTTGACTTTTCTCTTCATTCTTTCTCTCGTCTGTCGTTCTCCTGTCATCCACCGTTCCCCAGCTTCTTCACCTCCTCTCTTCTACATACAAACACAAACTTGCTCCTTTTGCTGTTCGCTGATTTCCCAAAGTGTTCTGGTCGGTGACATTCATTAAAGGGTCCGTTTTTGCTAAGCGGCGCCTCTCGGCACGCTCCCAGAGCAGCGCCGCCGTAATCAGATTCCTCTCTTGCATCTTGTTGCTTCTCATTACAGCGAAGGTTACGTGAATCATTGTTTGCTGCAGAAATAAGAGCAAATAAGAGGATGTGTGAAAGTGTCTGTGAATTTAAAAAAAGCATCAGTTTTTTAAACGACTGTTGCTTTGTGTAGATGTGTGCTAATTCTACTTGCAGCCGGAGACGGCGCCTCTTCCTCCTCTTTTCTTTTCCTCTCTGGCTTCAATTCGCAGCACGTCTGCTGAGCTGCTCTGAAGTCCTGATGCCAACATCTTCTCTGAAGTGTTTGACCAAAGAACCACAACAAATATTAGCATCCTGAGCGGACAAACACACACACACACACACACACACACACACACGGTTAGAGAAGTAAGCACACACTCTGCACTCCATATAAACATGAGAGCTCCAGCGAATTGGGACGTCCTATCTGCTGTCCACATGCAAACACACTCAGACTTCTTCCTTTCTCCATATAACCAGCATGGTTAACATTAATAACTTTTAGCAGTTATTAATAAAGACGTTATTCTGTAAGGATGCAAAAGACCTGAGCAGCTTTGTGTAAATCTAGTGGGATCTTTTACAGTGTCCCATTTTCATGCCAATAATAACCGTGGGAATTAATATCCTGCTTAATAACAGCCTCCACTTATCCCAGAGGATTTTCTTCTAGATTTTCTAACTTGGCTCCGGGGGATTTGTCATCGAGACCGCCCACTAATGATGGACATTATGCCCTGGCTCGTAGTTGGCGTTAGTTTATCCCAAAGCTGTTGCATGGATATTAAAGTAGCCTGTTTCATGTTGGTACCAAACTAGAAACACCATTTTTTTGTGTTTGTCTGCGAGAATGAATATGTGACTCTCCCAAGATGTTGTAATACCATAATATTATACATTTGTTTTATCCGTGACAACAGCATTCACAGTGAAATATTTTATTCTTTTCTAAATGATCAACATTTACCCTAACATTAGCTCATTTAGTGGCTAAAAAAGACAAGTTTTCAGGGAGAAAACGGCCGTAATGTAAATGACTGTCGGCTTTAACATGGTTTCTTAGGTTTTCTTAAAAAGTCATCAAATAACAAATATAGTCTCATATGAGACTTTAAAATCTTGAAGTGGGCCAACATTATCCATATTAGGTCGTACGTTTAGTAACATCTGACATCCATAAAGTTATAAACTAATAACATTTTAATCTCACTACATTGTGTTTACACGTCCATGATGTTAAAGGAAAACACACAGACGTTAAACCTTCTCCATGAACCCATTAAAGATGAAGTTTTTCTGCTCCTGAAACTGTCTCCTTGTTAAAATCCAAACATTTATGTTTAGTTTTACTGATTTTATTCAACTGAAATCCCGTTTTTAAGACCCGCTATAAAACTTAAACAAATCTGTAGCTTATGATCCTTGTCAAAAGTATCGGCCGTGTTAGCAGTAATATGCCGACTGCTGCTCCACATCACACGGCCCAGCAGCTTTACTTTAATGTCACATTTTGAACCATTATGCCTCTGATTAGCTCAGTGATCTGTGTTTTCCTGATGACCAATCTGAGCTCTCTATAATAAAGTATTTACATCTAACCATATAAAGTTGTATGTAATTTAATAAAGAGGTGCCCATAATACTGCAGGTTCTTTATTGTAAGAAGTCTACACATTTTCATAATTTACATAATCCGCTATGTAATATGTTTTGGCTACACAGAACCATTATTAAGAAATGTCTTCTACCTTTCTTGTAAATTAACTGTGAAGACAGAAAACTCAGGCCCTTTATG